>NW_006922311.1:345370-356464 GCF_000298275.1 Orycteropus afer afer | reverse complement strand
GAGGCAGTATCACTATGGAAGTAGATTGCCCCATCTTCCTTCCGAGGAGTGGCTGGTGGGTTTGAACCTCCAGCCTTCTGGTTAGCAGTCAAGTGCCTCAGGCGCTATGCTACCAGCATACACTGGATTTTGAGCAGATACACAGAATGCTGTGAGTAAAAATGAAAAAAGTTGTGAGTCCATTGAAACATGGACTTTAGCAAAAAGCAGTTGTTCATTTTTTTTTTTCCCTTTCCTTTTGAACCCTAGAAAAGTAAATGAAAGAATGGGGTCTTTGGGTAGTAGAGAAGGATGAAATATCACAGAATGCTGTAAGTGTCCATTGATAGCTTGTAAACCACAACATGTTTTTTGTGTCTTAGGGAAAGTGCCTCAGTGTAATCACCTTTCTTCTTCACTTCCCATGTGCAGAGCAGCAAACAGAGGAGGGGTTGGTGGTAAAATGGAAGGAAAGATTATTGACTGTAGCCAAATGACTATCTAAACAGGTGTACTTCCAAATTTAAAAAGATGCACTCACTCAAAGAGATCTTCAGCAGTTCTTGATACACTCAAGATCTTGTGGACCACATATTGTCTTTGGACCATAGGTTTTAATGTTTCTCACTTAAAATTAATAATAAGATGATGCAATAAACCTTGAAAGCAAGTCCACAGGGACCTGACTGAATGCAACCATAGGCTTGTTTTTTACTGCTTGAAAAGAACTCTCCTGTAAACATGTTAAAAGATCTAGCAATATCAAGCTGGACAAGATTAAACTGTAACCAATGTATTCATAAGAAATACTCTAAATCAAGGGTTGACAAACTTATTATAATGGATCAGATAGCAAACATTTTTGGCTTCTATAGCCATATGGTCTCTTGTAACTGCTCAACTCTGTTATTGTAGCCTAAAAGTATCCATAGATGTGTAAATGAACAGAGATGCCTGTGTTTCAATAAAACTTTATTTATAGACACAGAAATTTGAATTTCATTAATTTCATATATCACAAAATATTATTATTTTTCCAAAAACTAAACTGAACCAAATCCACTGCTAATGAGTCAATTCCAACTCATAGCAACCCCCACTGGGTTTCTAAGGCTGTAATCTTTAAGGAAGTAGATTGCCTCATCTTCCTCCTGTGGAGCAGCCAGTAAGTTTGAACTGCTGACCTTCTGGTTAGTAGCCAAATGTCTTACCCACTATGCCACCAGAGCTCTATTATTTTTCCAACCATTTACAAATGTAAAAACCATTCTTAACTCAAGGGCTAACACAGTGATGGGCCAAATTGGATCTGTAGGCCACTCCTGGGTGAAGTGAGTGGTTTGTGTTGTGCTGTTGACCAAGGGGTAAAAGCTTCCCACCAGCCATTCCTCAGAAGGAAGACTGGGTAATCTATTTCCATAGAGATACCACCTCAGAAACCCAAGGAGGGGTCGCTGTGAGTCAGAATAGATTCGATGGCAGTGAGTTTGTTTTTTTTTTGTTGTTGTTTGTTTGGTAAGAGGTTCAAACCCACCCAGTAGCATCATGGAAGAAAGACCTGGTTATTTTCTTTCAAAAGGAGCCCTGGTGGCAAAATGGACAAGCTCTAAGTTGTTAACTGAAAGATCAGTGGTTTAAACCCACCAGCTGCTCTGCAAGAGAAAAGACCTGACAAACTGCTCCCATAAAGTTTATAGCCCAGAAACCCTAAGGGCCAGTTCTACCATGTCCTATGGGGATCCTTTATGAGTCAGAATTGACTTGATGGCATAAAACAGCAATCTCCAAAACCAAATCAAACTCACTACTATCCAGTCAATTCTGACTCATAGCTACCCCCTTTGTGTTTCCAAGGCAGTAAATCTTTACAGAGGTAGATTGCCTAGTCTTCCTTCCACAGAGTAGTTGGTGAGTTTGAACCACCAACCTTCTGGTTAGCAATCAAATGCCTTAGGCACTATGCCACCAGAGGTGGCAATAGCATCTGCTATTGCTATTGCTATTGCTAAAACAGCAGTAACATTTGCTTTCATAAGGTTATAGCCAAGAAATCCCCATGGAGCAGTTCTATCTAACATGAGGTTTCTGTGAGTTGGAATTTACTCAAAGGCAAAGGTCTCGAAAAGAAAAAAATAATTGCAAATATTGTGTATCTCCAGTGCACTTCATTTTCTTGCCTCTCATCAAAACAGGAACCAGTCAGAGGGAGAAATATTCCTGGCACAAAAAGAGTAGAAAGTGGGTCAGGTCCTTAAGTTATTTTGGTACCTGGAACCACACAACAGCAATTATTACTTAACATATTTAACACATGCTTATTGAAGGACTACTTGTGCTAGTCACTGTTCTGAGAACTAAGAATATGTAGAGCAGTGACCTCATGGATCTTACCCCAGTGTGATTGTTCTGTAAACTAAGTGCACTTCAGAGTCAACTACATCAATTCTTTTCTTTTTTTCACTTGTTTCAGGTTTTTTTTTTTTTTTTTTTTGTCAATTCATGCGTATCTATTTTGTGACATTGATTGTAATCCCCACAATGTAACAACACTCTTCCCATTTCCTCCCTGTGTTTACTGTTTCCATTTGTTCTCCTTTCATATCCCTTCCTGCCTTCTGAGCTTTATCTCTGGGCAAATACTGCCCTTTTGATCTTGTATGGTTGATTGTTCTAAGGACTGCAAAACTCCTTGGTGTTATTGTTCACCTTATAGGCCATTTGGCTGGAAGTTGAGCTACAGGGGTGAGTTCAGTTCCAGGCCTAACGGGTGTTTAAGGACCATAGTCTCAAGGGTTCCACCTATCTCTATCAGGCATGTAAGCCTGGTCTTTTTTTATAATTCTAAGTTTTGTTTCACATTTTTCTCCCACTCTATCCAAGACCTCTTATTGTGACCTCTTTCAGAGCAGTCAGCAGTGGTAGCTGGGCACAATCTAGTTATTTTGATCTCAGAGTCTTAGAGGCAGGTTTCACATGGTCTGTTAGCTCTTTGGGCCAATTGTTTCCATACATCTTTGATTTTCTTTACTCTTCTTTTCTCCGTACAGGGAGAGACCAATAGTTGCACGTTATATAGTCACTCATAAACTTTTAAGACCCCAGTCACTACTCATCAAATAAGATGTAGAACATTGTCTTTGTGGACTATGCTATGCCAAATGACCTCAGTGTCCTGAGACCATGGTCCTGAACCCCCAGACCTAGGGACTCATTCCCTCCAGGTGTTTGGTTATGACTAAGAAGTTTTCATAATGTTGCCCCCATATGCTGTACTATACTCATGGATATATTTCCAGCATATGTAAATATATTTGTGGAAGTATCCTTTGCCAAAGCTACTCATGGGGGTGGACCCATTCACTTGCCCATACCTATTCAGTTTGTGTCTATCTATGTATCCATTCAGGAGCTCTGGTAGCATAGTGCCTAAGGCATTTGACTGCTAACCAGAAGGCTGATGGTTCAAACCCACCAGCCACTCCTTGGAAGGAAGGTTGAGCAATCTACTTCCATAGTGATATACCTCGGAAACCCAAGGAGGGGTCGCTATGAGTCCAGTCTGACTCAACAGCACATAACAGCAAAATAACATGTGTATCCATTCTTAGATTATCATTATTACTCTTTATTGCAGGATCAAGCACATCAATTCTGACAAATAAAAGGAGTAGATATTTTTTAAAAGACTCCCCAAGAACAATTAAATCAGAATCTCTGGACTGGGACAGAGTGACCCTTAGAGAAAATGCCTTAGAGAAATTTCACTGTCCAGTATATAGCCTCAGAAGTTGGTTAAATTGTTTTGAACAAAGGTAATTTGTAAAGCTTTCCTGGTGATTCTAATGTGCAGCCAGAGCTGTTAACACTGTCCTGGAACTTCTAGGTGGGCAGGTTTAATATATGAGCCTCAAAGGGCCGATTACTTATTCCCACACTTGAAAGCAATTTGGGGAGGAGTGCTGCCTCTGGCCCACTCATGACTTCACTTTAGGGGCCTGTCTCAGAGCAGAGTGTTTGTGCCTTGGCCAAGTTCAAGACTCCATTGAGATCTAGTGTCCTCAAATACTTCACTTGCTCCATACATTTATACCTCAGTTTCTCCTTTTCTGAAAAATATAATCCTTAAAACACACCTTTCTCACTATCAAGATCTGTGTACAGAATTGCTTCTCAAAGTGTGGTCCATAGATCAGCAGCACTTGCATCACCTGGGAGCTCTCAGAAATGCACATTCTCAGGTTCTCCCAGGTCTACAGAATAGAGTAATGTATTCAAATTTGGAGAGCTAAGAGCTCAAAATTGTTGATGTTGAGCCTTAGAACGTTCAAACTCTAACTTCTAAAATAATAGAATCTTTTCAACCTAAATTTTAGCTTGTAGGGATTGCTATCTCCTGAATTAGAATAATCTCTTAAACTTTATTTTAGAAAATGTCTCACAAGGTCTATCCTGTCATTTCTAGGTCACTGAAATAGAACCTAATCAAAAATAGAAGATACAATAGGCCATTGCTTGCTGGGGAATTAGAATTCCTGTCGTGGGCTGGAAGCATGGAAGGGGAGTGGGATTTGAGTGAAATATTGGTGGTTCAATGGCAGAATACTTACAATCCATGCAAGAAATTCAGGTTCAGTTCTCAGCCAAAATACCTTATGCACATGGTCTGCATGCTGCCATCATGCTCAACAAATGTCAGGGGAGCTTCCAGACTGAGATGGACTAGGAAGAAAGGTTTGGTGATCTAGTTCCAAAAATCATCTAGTAAAAACCCTATGGATCACAAGAGTCCTAATACAGGACCAGGTAGAGTTTCCATTGTGCATGGGATCACAATGAGTTGGGAGCCAACTTGACGGCAGCTAACAACAATAATAACATTACTTGTGGAAGCACAGAACTGGTAAACTGCAGGATGACTCATCACTCACTCTAGTTTATGGTTCCTACCAGTATAAAGTATTACCACCTGCAAAAGGATATGAAGGCAACATACTTCTCTGATCTCCTTCAACTTCACAATGCAGAGAGAAAGTTGCCATTGGCAGCATCAGCCCAAAGCTGATTCCTACAAGGTTAGACATGTCACTACCCTGCAGCCTTTTTACAACTCGGGCACAAACTGTCACTCTCATGGCACTCACTACATCTCTGCTGGGTTTGATGATTCATTTCAATGATGACACAGAACTCATAGACAGTACTCATGATTATGGAGTTTATTAGGGAAGTAACAGGTTACAATTCAGGTTCAGGAATGCTTAGGATACAATTCTTTAACCAGGACAGCTGCTCCTCTCCCATGCCCATGGGCATGCCTCTCTTTGGCCCTTGGCTTCTAGGCCTGCCTGCTGTCCTTCTCAGACCAGTGTTACAAAGGTTTTTTTTAGCTCTGCTGATAGGTGCACCTAGGTGCACCTCACTGCCAGCAAGCCTCTTGCACAAAGGCACTCAGTTTTGTCACTTCTTGAGCCAGCAAGCCTACCTCTCTGATTTGAGCTGGTCTCTCAGTTCTTTTGCCACTGCTTCTTTGTGGTCTCTCTGCCATTTCTCTGTAATCATTTCAGCACAGGGATCTTGGATCCAAGGATATGCTCCACTCTTGGCTCTTCTCTGTCTTGATGATAGTGAGACTGCCACTTTCCATCTCTGGGAGGGCCCATTTTAAGACTAGCAAAATGACAAAACTGACCAATCCCAACATTAGGGTACTATACATCTTATTTTGATGGTCTCACCACCAAAAGGGTGTCATGTACTTTATTTAAATGACTAACAAGCTATCCAATTCCCTTGGTGGACCACAAGCACCTAATATTTACATAGTTCCACCCACTCATCTAGTGGGAGCCACAAAGACCTTGGCTAGATAAGCTATACCAAGTAATTCACTGCACCACACCACCATGCAGATACAAAAGACACAAATAGTGTCAAAGGGGTAGATAATAGTAAAATACAGTTAAATAATTAGAAAGTGACACATGTTGTATAAAGTGCATGCTGTGTATCTTTATTTTTAATATGATTCATTCAGTCACGAATCCACAATTTTTTTTTTAATCTTTAAATGCATACCTGGCCCCTGAGCTATCTCCCTGTGCAAATACTGCCCTTCTGATCTCCTATAAGTGACTGTTTTAGGAGTGTACCTACCTGGTGTAAATGTTCACCCTGTATGCCTATCTATTGTTTGGTTGGAAGTCATGAGAGTGAGTTCAATTCCAGGCTGGAAAGGTGACTAGGGGTCTTAGTCTCAGGGCTTTCACCAGTCTCCATCAGACCAGTAAACCTGGTCTTTTTTATGATTTTGAGTTTTGTTCCACATTTTTCTCCCACTCTATCCAGGACCTCCTACAGTGTTCCCTTTCTGAATGGTTAACAGTGGTAGCTGGGCACCATCTAGTTCTGGTCTCACAGTCATGTAGGCTGAAGTTCACATGGTCCACTAGTCCCTTGGACTAAATATTTCCATGTATCTTTGGCTTTCTTCATTCTTCTTTGCTCCAGATGATGAGAGACCAATTGTTGCATCTAGATGGCCATTTGCAAGCTTTTAAGACCCCAGTCACCTCTCACCAAAGGAGGATGTAGAACAACGTTTTTGTGTAGTATGTTGTGCCAATTGAGCTTGATGTCCCTTGCAATCACAGTCTCAAGACCACAGGTCCAACAGCTTACTCCTTCAGGATGGTTGGCTATGTTTAAGAAGTTATCATAACTTTGCCCCTGGTTGTTGTTGTTATTTGCCATCGAGTTGGCCCCGACTCATAGCAACCCCTCCTTGGGTTTCCAAGGCAGTATCACTATGGAAGTAGATTGTCCAACCTTCCTTCTGAGGAATGACTGATGGATTTGAACTGCCAGCTTTCTGGTTAGCAGTCAAATGCCTTAGGCACTATGCTACCAGAGCTCCTACCCCTGGTTAGTTATATTTATATGGACATTTTTTCAGCACATACAAATACATATGTAGTAATATTGTCTGTCAACCTTATATGCAGTCATGGGAATGTTCCCTTTTGCCTAGATAAAGCTGATTTTCAGCCTGTCTGCCTATGTATTTACTTGTAGATTAATGTTTGTTATTGCTGATAATGCAGTATTGTATATGTAAATGTGTTTCCCTTTGTTGTTTGTATCTCTTGTGCACCTCTCTGTGTCTTCTTTTTCCTTAGTTTTATTGTGTTGGTCACTTGCTTTTGGTATACTGCCTTTCCCTTCACCCAAATTAATATCTGTCTCTTACCTATCTCTTAATTTAAATTTTTAATAATATCTGTTTTTGACAACCAATGCATAAAATTCTAGGAAATTTAACAATTGGCTCTCCTAGGATGGTAAATGCTAACACAGCACATCATGGTGTGTAGCTTTCACACTTTGGTCTCAGATTTTCACCATATTCTAGCTGCAGTGTAGGTCAGAGTGCTCCGTGGAGAAAGTATGTCTAACAAGAGCAATGAGCCCTCAGATCCATTCCTTAGCCATACAAGGCAGAGTAGGAAGGAATGGGCACAAGGTTCATTACAGCTGTACTACTGCCTTGTAAACTATCTATTTTATGCACATCTCTCTCCTCCCTATGGGGCAATGGGGGTTCAGTGGTAAAATTTCCATCTTCTGTGCAGAAGGCCCAGGTTCAGTTGCTAGCCAATGGACCTCAAGTACAGCCATCACCCATCTGTCAGTGGAGGCTTGCATGTTGCTAAGATGCTGAGCATGTTTCAACAGAGCTTCCAAACTAAGACAGACTAGGAAAAAATGTCTGGTAATCTACTTCCTAAAATTGGCCCTATGGCTGATGAAAACACTATGGATTACAATGATTCAATTCCCCCAAGTGATTATGGGAATCATTTAAGAAACAGCAACCTTTAGTTTTGTATATAGGGTCACTGTAATTCAGGAGCTAATTCTATAGCAGCTGATTATAACTCTCTCTTCCAAAAGATTGAGACATTCCTTGCAGACTGTGACCTATTGTTTATTTATATATCCCTATCTACTTCCATAGGATCTCTGGTAGCATAGTGCCTAAGGCACTTGACTGCTAACCAGAAGGCCGGTGGTTCAAACCCACCAGCCACTCCTTGGAAGGAAGGTTGGGCAATCCTACTTCTGTAGTGATACTGCCTCAGCAACCCAAGGAGGGGTTGCTATGAGTTGGGGCCAACTCGACAGCACATAACAACAACATCTACTTTCATAGTGTAGCACCTAAGGCATTTGACTGCTAACCAGAAGTCTGGCAGTTCAAATTCATCAGTCATTCCTCAGAAGGAAGGTGGGGCAATCTACTTCCATAGTGATACCGCCTTGGAAACCCAAGGAGGGGTAGCTATGAGTTGGATCTGACTTGACAGCAATGAGTTATTTTTTTGTTTCATACTGGCATTGAAGTGCTATCTAACTAATGTGTGCACTGTGGCCAATCACTGCACTGGACGGAAACAGCATGACACACATGCTCTGATGGATGACCTTTGGTCAGCAGTGACCTACCCTGAATCATAGATTCATGGCTCAACATCATGAGAACTTTCTGGTGGTTCAGTGAAGGAGCAGATAGTTCAGGGAAGGATGGAGCAGTCTTAAAAGAGGCACAAGAGATGAGGTACCTGGCTGTGGAGTAAGGAGGCCCATTAGAGCAGGTGATCCCAAAAAGAATCAAGTCACCTGTTTAGTTTTCCTTTCCTATATCATACTGTGTATGTGTAAGGCACAGTTCCAAAAATTCTCAAACAAACTGAAGAAAGGGTGTTAGAGTAAAATGAGTGGAGGAGAACTAAGAAGCCTCTCAAAGACATTTTTATCTCAGAAAAAATGGGGCACCACCCACGGCTACCTCTACAGAGGAGAGAACCTGTTTAGAAAATGCTGATACACTACGAACCTTAAAAGGAAGGTTCACAGAGACATTTTCTTTTTAACTTCAGTGAGAGAAACACAGTGCTAAATATTCCAATCTGCTGCTCTAAATTTGTCAAAGAGACAAAAGAAACAGTAGGAGAGTTAAAGGCACGGTTCATCTAAACACAACAGAAGGTAAGAAACCTGTCTCCTGCGGACAAAAATCTTAAAAAAAATAATCAGTGCACAGCAAATATTATTAAATGACAAAACCAAACAGAAAAATACTGGTGGAAAATATATCTTAGGCTCCTAACTATGCTGGAAAACAAGTCAAACAAGAAACCACACACGATTTCAGAACATAATTAGAAGGGCAATAAGAAATAACTGTCAACTGACAGAAAAGGTATAAAGTAAAAATGTACTCAGGATATGTGATGAATGAAGTGGAAGAATAGGGGGATTTTGACTCTCATTCTACTGTTCCCATTAAACTCCAATTGAAATCAAAGATACACATGCAGAAGAAAAAGAGGTTTAAGATTTAACAGTGAATAGATGCAAGGAAGGTTGGGCAATCTACTTCGTAGTGATATCGCCTCAGAAACCCAAGGAGGGGTGGCTATGAGTCAGATCCAACTCAATGCCAGTGAGTTACCCAAGAAATTAAATACTATTGAGTCTTTCGGGTCTTTTCCCCTGTGTTATATTTGATCACCTCCTGTTCTCGGAGAAACCCAGCTGCAAGTAGTGATGTGAAGCATGATAATTTTTCAAAGCACGACCTACAAGGCTGAAGGATGCTATAAGGTAAAAGCAGTGGAAATTGCCCACAGATTCTGTGGTTGCCAAAGGCAAAAAGCAACCTCACAGATGGTGACTTAAAGTTTTCAATGACTCAGGTAAAGGGAGTTTCCAGACAGCAAAATGACCAACAGAGAGGATGCTGAGGCTAATCCGATTTACAGTTCTGCAAAACAATAAATGAAAATGTCTGCAAAGTTCTAGAGGACATGTGTAGACCAGTGGTTGTCTACCAAACTTTGTCTTCTGGGGGACATTTGGTAATGTCTGGAGACAATGTTGATTGTCACAACTGAGAAGGGGTGCTATTGGCATCTAGTGGGTAGAGGCCAGAGAGGCTCCAACAATGCACAGAACAAACTCCCACCACAAAGGATTTTCTGACCCCAAATATCATTAGTGTGCCAAGGTTGAGAAACCCTGGTGGAGATCAAGAAGTAAAAGCACTGCTGAAGAGTGAAAAGGGCTCAACTTGTAGGAGAATGGTCAATATTAAGTTTTGAGGGGATGAAAGAGAAATAACAAACCACATCATTACTGTAGCATACCAATGATAATGTGGATGGGATGTGGTGAGAGAAAAGAGTCAAAGGCATGGGCACAGGAGGAATGAGAAAGCATACTATGTCCTCTAAAATTGCTGGTTACTTAAACAATGTGGCACTGGATTCTTGGCAATTCTTATGAGATAAAATGTGCATGTAGTCTGTCCTTGACCTCTATGCAAGTCAGATAAGACAGGCTACGTGGGAAAAGATTGAAACCTTTTTAATGGAAAACATCTGAGTTGATGTTTGAAGAGAAAGAAGGAAGAGTCACAGTCCCTTTCTCAATCAGGAACTGTATGGACTGTTCAAACTGCTGTTTTATACAAAACAACTACCTTCGATTTGACTCCGACTCATGAGGACTCCATGTGTGTCAAAGTAGAACTGTGCTCCATAGGGTTTTCAATGGCTTATTTTTGGAAGTAGATTACCAGGTCTTCAAAAGTGCCTCTGGGTGAATGTGATAGTTAAGGTTGTGTATCACCTTGCCTGGACCATAATTCTGAGTGATCAAACCAGCTGCGGTGTGGGAGTTCCCATGATGAGATCTGATGGGATTTGCTGTAAGCAGCCAATCGGTTGAAAGGGAGTTTCCTCATGGGTGTGGCCTGCTTCATGTATGTACACACACACACACACACACACACACATATGTATATATGTATATATCTCTCACACACACATATATATACTTATATAACCAAAAAAAAAAAAAAAAACCCACTGCCATTGAGTCAATTCCGACTCATAGTGTCGCCCATTGGGTTTCCAAGGCAGTAAATCTTTACGGAAGTAGATTGCCAAGTCCTGCTTCTGTGGAGTGGCTGGTAGGTTTGAACCACCAGCCTTCTAGTTAGCAATCAGATGGTTTAGGCAATGTGCGACCAGAGTGCTTTCTCTCTCTCTCTCT
>NW_006922311.1:314734-344910 GCF_000298275.1 Orycteropus afer afer | reverse complement strand
CTCCTTGGAAGGAAGGTTGGGCAATCTACTTCCGTAGTGATACTGCCTCGGAAACCCAAGGAGGGGTCGCTATGAGTCAGTCTGACTCGAGGGCACATAACAACAACAGCAGCTGCATGAGTCAGGAAAAGCCTCTAGCTTGACATTTAACCCATGAAGTTGGGACTTGCCAGCCTCTATAACTGTGTGAGCCATTTTCCTGAGATAAAGAGACAGATAGATAGATAGATATAGATATAGATATCTTACATTTTTATACAAAACTATTACTGTATCATTGAAATATTAATATTCACACAAATAAATTCATATAAAAACACCATGCAGGAAATACACAGACACACCCATACTAATCACATCTGTGATAGCAAAGAATTCAAATAAATTCTAGTTAAATAATGCTAATAAAAATGATTTGGAACTGTCTATAGGCTAACGGATATATTGTCAAAACTACAAAATATGACTTTTATTTAGTTTAAATCCTTGATTTTCCCATTGCAAAAGGGAAAAAGAAAAGAAGGGTCAAAATTCTGGAAGTACCCACCATGTTTCAGACACTATGCTCAGTGCTTTATATCCATATATGTATGTATATGTGTGTATATATATATATATATATATATATATATATATATATATATAACTGATTTTGCTTCTCCGGAGAACCTAGGCTAAGACAGTGGACTTGAACTTCCAACCTTTCATTTAGCAGCCAACAGAGTTAAGTTCTGGAGAAATTTATTATCTATTCACATGGCTAGAGGAGCACTTTCTTTTATAAAGGAAAGTGGAAAGGGAGAAATTTTCTGAAAAGGTAGAACTTAACTTAAATATACTGATTTATCTAGATAGAAAACTAGAAATTACAACAAACTATTTGCTGCTGTTAGTTGCCATTGAATTGGCTCTGACTCATGGTGACTTTCTCTATAACAATATGGATTACTTGAAAATAGAATAAAATTCTTCACAATTCAACCAATAAACAACATCATGATAAATGGTGAAGAAATTGAAATTATCAAGGACTTCACTGTACTTGGAGAAACAGTATTACATGAATATAAAGGGACTCGTCTTAGATTCTTGTTATAAATATGATGCTTTTTTGACCTCCATCATAGCTCTCTGGGGCCCAAGAGCTAAAAGTTTAAACAAATTCTAACAGTTATCTTTAGGATAACTGACCACATCAGACTAAAATAATTCGTAAGGCCTTGGTTTCATTCTGCTTCATATTGGCTTGTCCTTATAGAGCCAAGCATAACAAGTTTAATAAATCACACAGATTGTGGTGCTTAGTCCAAATCTAGTGTGTTCCACCAGTGGATTTTATTTTTATCATGCTTAAGGCAGTCTCTCTGGAACTATTGGAGTACTATGCTTTATTTTTACTTTTAACAAATTTGTTTTCACTGATCCATAGATGTTGTGATACCATCATAAATCTCTACAATACTAGGCAAGCTTTGAAAGATTTTATTTTTGGTTGCTCCTTTATTCTCATATACTTTGATGTGAAGCAAAACCTTTTCACAAATTTCAAAGGGCTACAACATTAAAAGGATTACAATGGCAAAATGTCAACAATTTTGCACAATGAACTGAGAAATATTTCTGAAAACTGCTCCCTTTATCAAGAGTGTACAAGCCTAGTTATTCCGAATACATGTCAATCTTCTGACAGCGTCGTCTCTGAGAGTCAAGTTTTTTTCTTTTTTTGTTTTGTTTTGTTTTACTTTGCTGTGGCTAGAACAATTCAGTATAATAATTGAAACAACACCTCCATAGTTAATTAATGATGAAGGGGGGCTACTTATTAAGGCCAGAGCATACACAAGAGTGTCACCATCTTTCAAACTGTTTTTCTGAGTATTTACTTAGGTTGAACCATTAGAAAATACCATATTCATTCAGGGAGAACCTGAAAAATTGCACTATATTTAAAAAAAGGTACTGATTCAAAAAACTTTATGTAACCAATTTTTATTTTTGATGTATTAGTCTTTCTCAAAGACAAGGAAATTGTCATTTATTTTGGATAATTCTTTAGTTTTCATCTAATCTTCATGAATGTCACTTCTTAAAGCTTTTGGCTTTGATTTTCTTTTAAAAATGAGTGCTAAAAAGCACAAACAAGCATGCCTTGGAAGTCTAGTTTTGACTGCACATGATTAGACAGAACCTATGAAAACTTTAAGTCTTGCTGTAATCCAAAAACGTTTGATATTTTGGATTGCAAAAACTTAGAGTAACCTACAACATGCATTAAATAAATTTGAATGTTATCTATTTAATATTCAATTACATATTTACACATGATCCAAGTAATTAACATCAAGACAAATAATCATTCTAAAAACACTTTAAATCTATCTTACATTTTTATACAGAACTATTACCATATCATTGAAATATTAATATTCACACAAATAAGTTCATGTAAAAACACCATGCAGGAAATACACAGACACACCCATACTAATCACATCTGTGATAGCAAAGAATTCAAATAAGTTCTATTTAAACAATGCTAATAAAAATTCTTTGGAAATGTCTATAGGCTAATGGATATGTTGTCTACACTACAAAATCTGATTTCTATTTAGTGTAAAGCCTTGATTTTCCCATTACAAAAGGAGAAAAAGAAAAGGGGGGTAAAAACTCTGGAAGTACCTACCATGTTTCAGACACTATGCTCAGTCTTTTATATCTATGATCTCATTTCATCATCAGAGTAACCACAGGCTATAGGAACTGACACATGAGAAGATCAAAGCACAACAAATTAACTTAACCAGTATCTGAGAGCTAAACTTCTAGTAAATGCAGCTTGATTTCCCCCAATTTCATGTTTTCTTTACCCGTTGTCATCAAGTTGAAATCAACTTATGGTGGCCCCATATGAATCAGAGTAGAACTGTGCTCCACGGGGTTTTCAGTGGCTGAATTTTAGTAGATTCATAGGCCTTTCTTCCCAGGTACCCATGTGTGGCTTGAATCTCCAACCTTTCAGTTAGCACCCAAGCACATTAACCTTTTGCAACACCCAGGGATTCCATACCTTTTCTACTCCCCCAGAATTTTCTGGGGGGAGAAATGGCCTATAAGAAACGATTCTATTTGATCCTATTTAGTCCATCATTTCCCAAATAAATTTTACCACAGAACCCTTTTATTTTCCTGTAAATTGCTGTTTAAGGAACATTGCACTAAACCAGTCTTTCTGAAGTTGGTAAATTGAACATACTATTGGAAAATGCAAACGATGTATTTTGTCATATTGTAATAAAAAAAAAGTATATGGGAACACTTTGGTCTATAATGTGTAATGCTATATTTCACCCCCTGGCATTTTAATGATTCCCAATTGGCCACAAATAATTCACAATAAATCATTACAACTTACTAGGCCATCCTCCCCAGAATACAGTTGCACATAAAAAAGAGAAATGGTGAGAATTCTACCCTTTGATCCAAAGGCAAGTTTCTGCTGGAGGAGTTATAGAGCTCCATTGGAATAGGTAGTTTTTCTGGGACACCTCACATCTCAGCACACCCTAGAACACTTACTCAGTAGATCTCCAAATTGGAGCATTCACTTGACCCAATTGTGTTTTAGTTCCCTCATTAGGAAATATGAGGACATGATGTTACTTTCCACAAAGGTACAAAAATTCTTACAAATGAATAAATTGCTTACAAAGCAATGTAAGCTGCCCATATGAAAGGCACAGAAAAAAAAATGTAAAAAAAGTTGCCATAGAGTGTATTTCTGACTCAAAGCAATGCTACAGGACAGAGTAGACCTGCCCCATAGAGTTTCCAAGGCTGTAAATCTTTAAGGAAACAGACCATCACATCTTTCTTCTGGTGTGTTCTGGTTACCTAGTGCCACTCTGACAGGAATATATCACAAATGGGATGCCTTGAACAAACAGGAGTTTATTCTCTTACACTCTGCAGGCTTTAAGTCCGAGTTCAAAGTGCCAGGCTCTAGGGACTGGGTGAAAGCCCCTCAACCTTCAGGTCCAGCTCTGCCTCCTGCTCCTAGCCCACTGGAGCTAGAGGCAGTTTTTCACTAACAGCTGCTGGCTGCTGAGGCTGACAGACCCGAGGATAACAAGTAAAAAGGCACAGTCCCAATGCTACCAAACCACATAGCAGGCCATTAATTTAAGTCCATTGTAAATCCCAGGGTTGGCAGAGCATGGCAGGCTGTTGAGCAATGACACGACTACATGCACGGTGCTAGCAGGCCACAAGCTAGAGACCATTCCCCAAGGTTTCTGCTTATATATAGGAAGCAGACCACATTCCCTAAGGCAGCTACTTCAGCTGCTCACAGTAGATTCCACCATGGAGCTGATTATCAGTCTCATCATGGGGAACACTACATCCAGCTTCCCAGCCACTCAACCAGGCCCAGACAAGTTGACACACAAACTGAATTACCACATGGTAGAAGAGAAAAAGGCCTAGAAACATAAGTCATTCCTATCTGGTAAAGCAATTGATTTTAGTTATAGATTTCTATTAAAAACAAAACAAAATTAGCATGAACAGTGAAATGTAAAACTTTGTAAATCCAGAACACATTATCTGAAAATTACTATTTTATTAAAACAGAAAGAAACTAAAAATGCCTTCAATATAAGTTTGTTAAAGTATGACAGTTTTACCGTAATTTCCATATTTAAACATGAACTAACCACATAATTTTAGCTTGTGAAAGTGAATGCTAGGAAGCCCAAAGTAATTTAAATTGAGATAATCTCCTATTCTTTTCTTATTGCTTTGTCAAAAAAGATGAGCAGAGTAAACAAGAATATGCTACAGAATTTCAACTCTAACATTATCACAGATTCTCCTATTTGTAGGATGTTTTCTATTGCATCAATTTGTGTTAAATACTGTATTAAAATATGAAAATTCAAAAAAAAAAGTTTTAAAACTATGCAGACATTCAAACTCTCCAAATATTTCCTTATTAGGAAGAGTTAAATACATACTATTGTTCTAAAAATCAATTCTATTACTCTAATGCCTCAATCATTGGAGTAACTGAATTATTATTAATTAGTTCAGTTATTCTAATACCTCAATTGTGCAGCTGGAATGCTCCTTGGAAGCCAGATTGGCCAGACTTCATCTCACCCACTTTGGTCTTGTTGTCAGAAGGGACCATTGCCTGGAGAAGGATGTCATGCTTGGTCAAGTGGAGGGTCAGTGAAAAAGGGGAAGACCCTCAACGAGATGGATTGACACAGCACTTGCAATGATGGTCTCAAGTACAGCAAGGATTGTGAGGATAGCTCACCACCAGGCAGTGTTTTGTTCTGTTATACACAGTATCACTATGAGTCAGAGCTGACTTTACAGCACCTAAAAACAACAACAATGCATCAATCAGTAGATACGTCTTACATATCAATTATAGGCCCGATCAGTGCTAAAACTACTTTAGGAGCATCCATAAAAATATAACATGATCCTTGCTCTCACAGAATTTATAATTTAGTTAAGAAGTAAAATTAACAAGAATGAAAATTGCTGAACATGTCACTACAGAATAGACTTTTGGTAATATGATACAGGCATCCAAAGACCTTCACAAATCCCTAAACTTCAGGGTATCCCTGGGGTCTTCCCAAGTGTTATTGAACTGGGGTTTCTGGGTGAAGTACCAGGTTCACCCACCAGGTAAGTAAGTGACTCCCAGGCCCATAGCACATGAGACATCAATGCATGTCTTAGCAAAATTATAGATTTCTACAAGTTAAGTTCCTGAGAGTGGCACAGAAAGAAGATAAATAATAAATGGTACCATCATAAATGCCGATATCTATGATTTCACAATGAAATCTAAAATTGTGCAATACCAACAGTGATGTTAAAATAATTCAGAAAGGAAGGCTATGTAGAGCCATTTATTCATAACAAATACTATTGAACACCTACTATGTACTTGCCAACTGTTCTTATCATTGGGGATATAACAGTGAATAAAAGAGACAAAGATTATTCCTTCATGAAGCTGACATTAGAGTGAGAGGGACCTGAAAGCAAATCAATCAGTTATCAATATTTACTTAATTAGATTATGTTATCAGGCATCCTGGGAATGCTGTTTATAGGCAATAGTCCAGAAAGTCTTCCCTGGTAATTTTGTAGTTTAGTAGAGAACTAAAGATGTCAAGAAGAAGAGCACTCCAAACAGAGGATAGCATGCACAAAGGCCTGAGGTAGCAGTAATATTAACAAATTTGAGGAATAGCAAGGAAGCCTCTATAATAGCAGTGAAGCAAGAAGGAGAGAGGTAGGAAATTAAGTTGGAAATGTGCACGTGAGGTGTGGGTCGTGAGACCTGACTGCATTGGTCCTGAAGCAAATTCGGGCTAGAGTTTTCTTAAAAAATATCTTGACAAAAGACCCCTTACCATGGATCTTGAAGAATAAATGAGATATGCCTAACCAGTAGGGAAATACAAAATTCTGAAATTCGTACTTCTCTGTTAGATGTCTGATTTGTAGACACTTCTGGTACTTCTGAGATCATGAAGTGGAAGACCAAAACTTTTACTCAAACTTGTATTCAAAGTGAAACTCCCATTCCTGATCATTCAGTCCCACTAGGACATCTTCAGGAGCTCTGGCAGTGTGGTGGTTAAGGCATTTGGCTTGTTAACCGAAAAGTTGGTGGTTCGAACCCACCAGCCACTCTGCAGAAGAAAGATGGAATAGTTTGCTTCCATAAAGATGTACAGCCTTGGAAACCCAGTGGGGTTTCCCTTGAGTCAGAATTGACTCAATGGCAATTAGGTTGGTTTCTGGTGAGGGTGTCTTCTGGAGATCTGGTGGTGTAGTGATTAAGGCATTTGTCTGCTAACAAAAAGGTCTGTGATTTGAGCCCACTAGCCACTCTGCAGAAAAAAAGATGAGGCAGTCTGCTTCCATAAAGATTTACAGCCTTGGAAATCCAATGGGGGTCACTAAGAGCATGAATCAAGTTGATGGCAGTGAGTTTGATTTTTGATTTTGAGGGCATCTCTTCAGCAATAGCTTTAGGGCATTTTTTTGAGCTGACTAAATTCACCTGACCAATTCATTGACTTTCTAGTTGCCTTACTTTATTCTGGAAATCTCTCAAAAATAAGAACATATAATCAAACTAGGCACATGTGACTCCATATGAAAGGAAAACTTCTGAAAAACTATTTAAATTCCTAATTAAAATTTTTAAAAAATCCATGGTGGCCTCAGTCTGCTACCAGCTTAGAGTAGAGAGTAGCAGAATGTTTTTCACATTTTTTGGTGACTTTTCAGACGTCTGTCTGATGAAGGTGTTCAAGCATGGCTTGGAAAAAAGTCGAGAACTAATCAAGCAAGCTGATCTCATCCTAAATATACATTAATTTATGAGGTGTTAGCAACATGAGAATTAACCTATGAAATAGCTGCTCATTTTATTAAGGAAAAAAAGACCAAAATGTGCTACTCTCATTATAACAGAAATATGAAGTAACTGATGCCAAAAGACAAATAATGACTGAAATAAGTTTTATAAGGAACAACATTTACTACTAAGTGCTTCGACCCCTTTTTATTTTAAGATACTGAATCAGGAACTAAAATTACAGACTGGTTTCTTCAGCCTTACTAGGTAACCATAGACAATTGATGATTGTTTCTATTCTTCAATTTCTTCAGCTATTCATAGAGGAAAATTCTATTTTACTTCTTTCCAAGGAATATCTTTTGGAGTTATTCATGTCTACCAACTGCTAAATATTATGGGTTTCTCTAAATGGGTGTCCATAGACCTCAAGCAGTCACTTGCAAATTCCAACGCACCAAAAGGAAAAAAAAAAAAGAAAAGAAAAATAATGCACTCTAGTTTCATTTCATTAATCGTAAATCCTTAAACCTTCATTGCATTGCAGTCCGTATCATGAATATCATTTCTTAAGGCTTGAAATTAATCATAGAGTTTTCTTTTGAAGTTATAAAAATGAAACATATGAACAAAAAAACAGCAACAGAAAAAACATGAATATTTAACTGGAGATGAGAGTTTTAAAGTTCTGCTACCCTCATAAAGCCTTTCCCTACGAGCTACATAAAAGTGATGTCACTCTCCTTGAAGTCCTCTAGCAATTATGATCTGTATTATTCATTTGTCAATTTATCTTATACTGTTTTTGATAGTTAAGTGTTATTTGAATATTTTATTGCTACATTTCTTAGTACTTAGAAATTATTTAAACAGATTTTTAACCTTGACAAAATGAAAGACTAAGAGTTAAATATCTACAAACCCTCTGACTCACACCCAGGCACTCAGAGCAGCATTTGGCATATTGTGGCTCCTCACAACACTTTGTTGATTAGATTTTCTTGACCTCAGGTAAATTATGCAAGAAAAGTACAACAGCTGTGTAACCAGGCATGGATACTAATACCCAAGCAACAAAGTCTTCCAGAAAATATTCACTCAGGCCTGAGCAATTCAACTGATAAACATAATCACAATATGTACACAACCAAAGATACAAACACTGTGCCTTGAAGAATTGAATTATACAGGGGGCAAATTGTGGACTTTGTCCCCAAAGAAACTTAGTTTCAAATCTCGGGCCTACCACTTATTATCTCTGTGATTTTGTGAAAATTACAAAAGCTCTCTAAGGCTCCATTTCTCATCCTTAAAAAGGAGATGATAATATCTCCTTCGAAAATTATTGTTAGAATTGAAACAAGAACACACCTAAAATACCTGGTATGAGACAGAGACATGATATTAGGGCCCTCACTGGACACTAACAGGTCATGTCTGTCGTTAGCCAGATAGTCTCAGGGACAGGGCAGATCTTGTAAATGAGAATATATTTTTGTTTAATCTTTACATTTTAGGAAACTAAATGTTTCCTAAATATTCCATGCCTGGGTTTTTACCGTCATTTATTTGGTAAACAAGCTCTGCTATGTGAATTTCTGTGAACTGACTCCTCCTGGACTTGCCTTACTCATCTATCTTTGTTTTAATCTCATCTAGAATATTCGTATTCTTTTATTACATAGTATGTTTGTTCAACTACAAGATTTTTAGATCTTCTAAATACATGAAAAGATAAATTAGTTAAATGTTAGACATAGATGAACTAAAGGATTACCTAGTTCTATTATTATTATCATCATCATTATTATTATTAAATCAATAAGCAAGAGAAGAAAAGAAGTTAAAACAAAAAAGTCAACTGATTTCTTTCTTTCTTGATTTCTTTCTTTCTTTTCATTATCATGCTATTAATAGTCCCAGGGTGGCACAAATGGTTAAGCACGCTAATAGTAGTTGAGAAGCCAGCAGTTTCAACCTACACTGAGGCAACTTATAGGACAAGCGTGGTAATCTGCGTCTGAAAGCCCTGTAAACACTGTGAAGCAGTTCTACTCTGACACATATGGGGTTGCCGTGAGTCACAATCTGCTGGATGGCAACAGACAAGAACACTGTGCCATTAAATGGAAAAACCTATACAACCAGCAGGGCCATATGAAAGAAATATTTTCATTTACTAAATTTTATAAATAGGATCTTACAAAAACTTTTCTATGGTATGTGGAAAAGAACTGCACAGAATCAGGAAATGGCTTTAAAAGTTTCCACTAGTCCTCTTTGTGACATTCATTCTACATTAATATCTTGATTTTCTCATTTCAGTGAATTTAACTAGAAACCAACAAATCTTGAAAAACCTAAGATTTTCATCTAGGCCTTATCATCTTATCAATTCTTTTAACTGCTTTGACCATACAATTTTATACACATGGGAATATCCTCGAGTCATAAAGGTTGAAATTTTGACCTGTGTTTCTTTCTCCACATAAGATATACCACTGCACCTGGTCTATGAATTAATGTTTTTGAAGCCCTCGCCCCTACACACATTAACATTTAAAATTGTGACTGAGTCATTTCTTCAGGACTTTTTCAGAAAAAATGCTGATCTTAACAGATTTGCTTTAAAAAATCTGGATATGATTTCCATAACATTTCTAAGGCAAACTGCCAAATGCCTGAAACTATTAAAGACAGTGTAAATGACCAAGCAGACATATAGAAAATGTTATCAGCTATAAAAGATGCCAACTGGAAATGTTTCTCAATTAACTCTTGCATTTCCTCAGCTGCACAGACTTGTCTGGGTCAGCTCCTTTAATAAATCTTGTTGTCCTTTGACTTAAAAAGTAATCACAGTGTTATTTGAAAAAAGAAAATTTGTATTACATTTGACAGGGTAAAAGGGGTCATGATGACATGTATATTCAAAATATTGCCACATATTATGTGTACTAATCAGAATTTGAATGAACTTTTATTTTGTGATAAAGGTGGTACATTTTGTGAAAATTTCCCAAACCATATAATTATGGGAAACTCTGGTAGCATAATACCTAAGGCACTTGACTGCTAACCAGAAGGCTGGAGGTTCAAACCTATCAGCCACTCCTCAGAAGGAAGGTTGGGCAATCTACTTCCCTAGTGATACTGCCTCAGAAACCCAAGGAGGGGTCGCTATGAGTCAGGTCTGACTCAATGGCACATAACAACAACAACAACAACAGCATATTTTTTGATAGGGAGCTTTGGTGGTTCAGTGGTATAATTCTTGCCTTTCATGCAGGAGATCTGGTTTCGATTACTGGTCAATGCACATCATAATCAGCCACCGCCTATTTGTTGCTGGAGGCTTGTGTGTCTATGATGTTGAACAGGTTTCAGCAGTACTTCCAGATTAAGACAGACTGGGAAGAAAGGCCTGGCAATATACTTGTAAAATCAGTCACAGAAAACCGTAGAGATCACAGTGGTCCAATGCACAACTGATGATGACAATGGAGGAGGACCAAGAAGAGTTCATTGCATTGTGCATGGGGTCACTATGAGTTGAGGTAGCTAACTCAAACTAACATCACCACACATTTTTTATATGTAAAGTATAGACCAAGAAAAAATTATTCCAAAATATCTTTTTTTTAATAAGTGATATTTGATATAAGGCCCTGCAATAACTTTTTCTCTAACACATTTGGCTTCACCAAGATATGTGGTGCTTTTAAGGTTTTTTCATCCATTTAACTTCATAGATGATAAAATAGGTTAGAACTATACCTGTTTTATGTACAAATCAATCTGAAAGATGTATTGAATCCTACATGTTTTGAAATACAAATCAAATTCATTACAGAAACTCATGATGTAGTATATGGTTCACTTAGGCATCTTATTTCTCTTCCCCTCTATTTCCTACCTTTAAACTATCAACTACTTAGTGTATGCTATTCCACATAGTAGGCAAGAGAGGGAAAACAAGAGGAGGTCAAAGTCATCTAATACTTTGTTCCCAAAATGAATATGCCAAAAATCTCTTTTTCTAAAGGAGGTAAAATATATTTTCCAAATGCAAATTTGGTGATTATCAATAATTCATTCTAATGCTCACTCATTTGTGTGACACTTACAAAGTATTTATAAATAAAATATTGACCCTTATACAGCATTTATTAATAATGATTTCATGTGTCATACTCAAATGTCCAATCGGTTACTCTGAGTTTTCCATTTTCCTACTCTGAATGTTGTACCAAATAACTCTCCCCTTGCTTTGTCCTTCTCTTTCTGCTCCAGAAGATACATGGCAAGGTAAATCAATTTTTTCCATGATATTCATTCATTTTTAGTTTGAATTCCCAGATTTCACCTCCTGGGACACCTATTATATGCTCCCATATTCTTCTCTTGTTCCTTATGGGTTAAGACATTTGCTAGCTATCAGTCTGAAGTGATAGGATGTATATATTTCTAGCCATGGAATTCTGTCCATGTACAATTTACGTCTCTTTATGAGATATACATAAAAATGGCAATGCAAACATTTGAAGTCTGTATGGGTGTACGTGTAAGACAGAGACACATGCACACACACAGAAAACAAACACTGTCACCCTGCTTCTTGGAAAATGACCACTCCACATTTCTATTACCCCCAGTTGCCATCAAGTCAATTCTGACTCACAATAACCACATGTGTGTCCCAGCAAAATCATGGGTTTTCAATGGCTGATTTTTCAGAATTAAATTGCCAGGCCTTTCTTCTGAGGCATGTAGGAGTAGACTTCATTCTCCACCTTTTCAGTTAACAGCAGAGTGTGTTGATAACCATTTGCATCACCCAAGGACTCCCACATCCTACCAAATTCCATTCAAAAGCTATCAACTTTTCAATCTTCCCTGATAGCCAACAAAACCAAACTAATTACCTATAAACATGGCTTTAAATTTTTCTACCTATATTACCATATTTGATCATCACAACCACCTCATACTGTGGGAGAACACTCATTAACTCATCAATTCCATGGGTTTAAAAACACAGTTACTCTGGAAAGTATTGCTAGTAGTACAAAGCCAAAAACAATGTACACGTCAAAATCTTAGATGGCTGAAAATGTATAAGGATACTGAAAAACCTGTTGAAACAATTCCACTGAGTAACTTAACTGATTTCTTTTTTCTTCTTTTTTTTTTTTTAATTTAGCAAGTAGAGTAAAAGGCTCAAACTGGACAGTTAGTTGAGGTTTCCTGAATAATGTCTCACAATTAGAAGTGTTTTTCTCTTTCATAAGATGCACAATTAAGAATTAGACTAGCTCAAAAGATTAGATAGGAACCTCAGGGACCAGTAAGTTTATGTTAATGTGGGAGGAACAACTCAGAAAAGAAGAGTGAGAATGTTTGTCACTGAATTGTACATGTAGAAATGATTGAATTGGTGTATATTTTGCTTTGCATATTCTCAACACTAAAAACAAAAATCTAGCTCTGTGACAAGGGGCAAGGTTGTGATCACTGCTTGGTCACAGCCAGCTACCCAGAGGGACCAAGTAGTTGAACCTGCAGGCTTGGGACTATAGTCACGGGGACATCAAGCTTAATTGGTATAACATACTATACAAAACATTGTTCCACCTCCTACTTTGGCGAGTAGCGACTGGGATCTTAAAAGTTAGCAAGCTGACATCTAGATGCAACGATGGGTCTCTCCTCATCCAGAGCAAAGAAGAATGAAGAAAATCAAAATTCATGGAAACAATTAGCCCTAGCAACTGGTACACCATCCGATCTGCAGCCTATACAACTATGAGACCAGAAGAACTAGATGGTGCCCGGCTATCACTGTCATCCACTTGGAAGGGGATCTATGTAGAAGATCCTTGATAGAGAGGGAGAACAATGTGAAACAAAACTCAAAATCATTTGGAGAAAACAAAAAAAAGGTGGGGACCAGGTTTGCTGGTCTAATAGAGCCTGGTGGAACCACTGAAACTATGGCCCCTAACTGCCCTTCAGGTCTGGAATTGAACCCACATCTGTGGTTTCCAGCCAAACAAAATACAGGCATATGAGTTAAACATTTACCTCAAGTAGATACACTCCTTGGAGAGAACAATCACGGGAGAAAGAAGGACTGCTTATGCACAGGGAGACAGCTCAGGGGGCAGGAGTGTATGGAGAGTTGGACACTGGGAAGAGGCAACTATGGGGAGGAAGCGGAAGGGGAGCTGTTGCATTGTGGTAAACTGTGGTCAATGACATGAGACAAAGTATATGTGAACTGCTGTATGGAAAGTGAATTTGCTCTGTAAATCTTTACCCAAATCACAATAAAAAAAAAAAAAAAAAAAAATCTAGCTCTGATGGTGTAGTGCCTAAGGCATTTGACTGCTAACCAGAAGGCTGATGGTTCAAATCCACCAGCCACTCCTTGGAAGCAAGACTGGGCAATCTACTTCTGTAGGAATACCACCTCGAAAACCCAAGGAGGGGTCAGAAATAACTTGAAGGCAGTGAATTTGGTTTGGTTTTTTGGTTTATGCTACTGGAAAGATGATAAGATATTTACCAACACATTCATGCACAATAACTACAGGAGAAGCAAATCTTGTAGTCAGAAGTATCTAGATTGAGTCCATTCACACCATATTTACAGATTATTGACTCCTCCATCAGATTATTCTTCAAATCAATAGCATATAATCCAACTCTCAATTTTATGCAGGCAGTTTTTTTTTTTTCAATATATAAAAAAATCTGTATTGGAGTATGACCCAAGTTCCTACCAGTTTTATATGTATTATTTATCACAAAAAGTGTCATATATTGTAAGAAAATTTAAATTGTGATCAATTACTTATAAGATTATCATATTTCAAGTATGAATGTACTAAATGAAAGGTCATAACATTGTCAACACAAAATGCCTTTCACATACATGATTAATAACAAAAGAGGTTATTTAGGACTTAATTTTTTTACTAGCGTCCCAGTGTTATATTGTGTTATCCATATAACAGACATGATAGATACTCTTAATCAGTGGTACTAGAGTTCTAATTAGGTACTCATTAAACTTCTGCACCTTAGGATAACCTTGAGAAGTACATTAGACACTAATGAGTATATGCTCTTGTTGTATAACTCTTATTAATGATAATGGAATTTATATGCATGCAGTAAGCAAAGATAGTATGGATAAACTGTAAAAATAATAGTGATTAGAATTCCATATCTCAATACCAAAATAAGATATACTTACTTATTTGTTAGCAAAACAAAAATGTCTGCATAAAACCATGCACAAGATAAAAAGTAGTTGAAAAATAAAGTCCAGACATTTAAAAATACCTTAATGTTTAGCAATAAAGAAGTAAGATAAATGAATAAAAATCTGGATTTTCAAAGTAAGAACAACTCTTTAAAAGAAATCAATAGTTTGGGATTCTGTAACATGCTGCAGTCAAGTTTCACAACATAGTTAGTAATGCAGTTGGAAAATTGATAAACTTCTAATTTTCTCTCTCTTCTCTATGTTTGTTTATTGTTGTTGTGGTGGTTATTATTAATTTTTTTATTTAAAATATGCCCATGCTAAAAAAAATTCTTTGGTATTGGGAAACGCATTAAACAGGTCAAATAAAACCATAAGTCTGGAGTAATAGATAAGAGCTTGCCAATTTCTCTTGATTCTGAATACAATTTAACTAAACACATGGTCCAGTCCCCAACCTGTCATGGGGATGCCACAAGACTGAGCCTGCTTTTATTCCATTGTGCTTGGGGTCATTATAATGTAGGGGCCAACTCGGTGACAGCTAACAGAAACAATATCTAAATAAATTAATTCCCAAATAATTTTTCAAGTTAATCTGAAGGTGAGATTTCAAAAAGCTTCTGATGGAACTATTCATGACTATTACTCTCTTTCAGGAATTTCTTTCTCCTGGTTGCCTAAAGTGTCCTACTGTATTTAAATTCTATTTCTTCTTCCATCCTTTTTAGAGATGAGGAAAACAAGGTTATCATCTTGGGAAAGTAGAAGCTAAGATGTAGAAGCGACTGAAGAGACTATCTACATACCAAATAGCAATTCTTCATGTACTCTGCTAGGTTTGGGAAACTTAGAGTGTAAAAGGTGACCCATTCCAATTGTTAAAGCATTCTCACTAAATTACCAGGAAACTACTCTGTGGGTAATTTCTGTACAAAAAGCCTAGCTCTGAAAGCTTAATAGAACAAGTTTAATTCCTCTTCCACACAAACACAGACCTTAAATACATGAAGACTTGTTTCTGCACTGATGTCTCTTTTGCCCACGGAACATTTGCAGTAACTTCAACCATTGCTTATATAAGATGGGATTCATTACCCACTGACCTCTCTGGACAGCTGTCAGGGAGATGCTCTCCTGCTTCAATGAGGTACCTAGAATTAATCACACATCTCCTGTTGTGGGTTTAGTAGTGCTGAGTGCAGGGAGCTTATTATTTTCTATGAACTGGATACCATTCCTCTTTCTATTAACGCAGCCTAGGATTGCATTAATCTTTTGTTAGCCTGCTCACCTTGCATAACCTTCCATAGCCATAGCTATATTACCAGGAGAGAATTGAGAGGAACTTTTAAAAGACCATCTAATCTGCCCCTCTGATCCCTTGATCAAATACAAGTAGCATTTTATAGCAGGCTATCTGGAAACCTATATAAATGGGTCATTAAAAACACTGTAGTTTCTGAGCCATTTAAAAAAAAGAAAAGAGTGTTCAAACATCCTTTTATTTATTCCTGTGCTCATGAACTCAGGATTTATGATTCAGCAACAGCTATGTATCATTCTCTGGACAGAGAGTTGAAGAGAAGACCTCTGGCTGTCCGTAGTTCCCAGGTTTGTCAGATAAGCAAATCAACATCAAATACTGTGTGTCAAGTACTATGATAAATGTTTGTAAAAGCAATGTGGCAGCGCAAAGGGAAGCAAAGGGAAGCGCCCGACTCAGCCTAGGGCAGACAAGGGCAGACAGAGACATCACAGAGAATTCCATTCTGAGTTGAGTCTTAAAGGAAAAAAAAGGGCTTTCCTTGCTCCTTTATGGCAGTGACTATGTCCTGTAGCTACCTATCTTCAGTGCCTTGGCACTAAAAAGTAAGTGACTGAAAATCAACAATAACAAAAATTAAAACAAATTTAAATTGACTGATTTATTAATAGGTTCATTAGAAATAAAGAATGCTTCAGCCATGTGCCAGTCATAGAAATGAAATTTAACATATTCTGACAACACTAAGTAGTTTGGTTAACCTACAGCGTATGCTTGTGGAGGGAGAACAAGAAAAGGGACAAGAGATCTAGGTAACGGAGAAAGAAAAGTGGATAAGGAGTGACTAAATGTAGAAGGACCAGTCAGTGTTGTTATTGCAAAAGTTCAAGCAGTAAAGAGATAAGGGAGGGAAAGATGGAGACAGATTTGAGAGACACCTAGAACCATATAGGTGCCAGAGGCAAAGATGTTGTTAGTTGTTATCGAGCATGCACCAATTCAAGGTGAACATATGTATAACAGAAAGAAACTTTGCCTAGCCCTGTACCACCTTCATGCTCATGGGTATGTTGGAGTCCATTGTTGTAGCTATTATGTCAATCCATCTCAGTGAAGATTTCCCTCATTGTCACTGACCCTCTACCAAATGTGATGTCCTTTTCTTGTGACTGATCTTTCCTGATGATGTGTTCTAAGTAAGTGAGCCTAAGTCTCACCACCCTCCCTTCTAAGAAACATTTTGGTTATATTTCTTCTAAGACTGATTTATTTATTCTTCTGGTAGTCCATGGTATATTCAATATTCTTTGCCAACATTAAATGTGAATGCATCTTGTGTTCTTGTAAGTACAGACTCTGGGTTCAACAGAGAAATTACTGAGGCTGGAGCCATTGGTATGGATGATAGTGTCCAATAACACTGCATGTTGTTGTTGTTGTTGTTGTTAAACAGTGCATAGTGCAAGAAAAAAGTGCTAAACAACAAGGTTTAGAGAACAAGGTCCTACAGGGATGCCTAAGGTAAAGAAGCTCACAAAAAGACTTCACAGAACAGTTAGAGAAGTTACTTCTGTAAGTTGGGGTAATTTAATAGATTTGTATGCCAAGAAACAAACGGTAACTAAGTAGAAGTTGAAAACATAGGAGAACTAATGAGTAGAGCTTCTTGCATTTCTGAAAAGTTCTGCTACTTTACAGATTTTAACTAAAAAAATGTGAAATCTGTTACTAAAGAATACATTTTTCTAAAGAAGTCAATTAAAAGGGATTTTAATTACTAATCATTTTGTCATTTGACATTTTTCTCATATTCAGGTCCCTGTTCAGCTACCCCTTAATGCTAAAATTTCTCTCTAAGACCTTCTGGAAAACCCAAAGTAGGAGAGGCAGGTGGATACAGACATGGGACCTTGATAAGGAATTTGGATTTTATTCTCTGTGAAGTAGGAAGCTCTGAACTATTAATGTTCAGCGTCTCTGGATTGCAATGTCCACATTTTACCAGTAGGTGCTGATGTCTAACAAGACACCTTTTTTAAAGATTTCAATAATAAAGAACCTCAGGGAAGTGGATTACTCTGGATAGTCGATAGTGTACTAATTTAAGCAATCAACCGGCTCCCCACACACCCCTTTTTAATGGACTTTTTCGCTAACACCTATCTACAGCCCTTCTGTTCCTTGAAATCACAGTCATAAATGCCTTTATATTTATAGTCCTTCTGACTAGAATACCCATCCTTTCAGTCCTCATGTGACTGGTTACTTCTCTCCATTCTAGTCTCTTAAAGGTCACCACTATTTATACTCTTAACAGCCTTCCCTAAACCCCCGTATGTGGTAGAATTCTCCATCACCACTCCTGACTACAAGCTGGTTTCTATCTTAATCTCCTGTCTTTTCTTCATAACAAATTTTATTATCATAAATTAATCTTTTTGTTTATTTTTTAAAGTTATCTGTTTCCCTCAACTAAAATATAAATTCAATGACACCAGTGGTTTTGTCATTGCTAAGTCCCCCCAAACTGGGGAAAAAAAATCCACTGCCATTGAGTGGATTCTGACTCATAATGACCCCCATTGCATTTCCAAGGCAGTAAATCTTTATGGAAACATATTGCCTCCTCCTCCTTCCATGGAACAGCTGGTGCATTTGAACCACTGATCTTCTGGTTAGCAGTCAAACACCTTAGGCATTATCTCACCAGAGCTGCCTAGTATATATTAAGTGTTTAATAAATAATAAACCAAAGAGGAACCAGGGATAAATACTGCCAGACTATGATTTTAGGATTCCTGATTAATTTAAGGGAGCTCTGGTAGCGTAGTATCTAAGGCACTTGGCTGCTAACCAGAAGGCTGGCAGTTCAAACCCACCAGCCACTTCCCAGAAAGAAGGTTAGGCAATCTATTTCCGTAGTGATACCACTTCGGAAACCCAAGGAGGGGTCACTATGAGTCATATCTGATTCCGTGACAATGGTTGCGTTGTTTGGGTTGATTAATAAATTTAAACAACATTCATAGAGATAACAATTTGCCCCTTTTAAATGTTAAAAACATCTTGACCTGGCTGATATGTATGAAAACTTCTTATATAAAGTTGTAAAGATGGATTTGGAGCCTTAAGAAATTTATTTTAACATAAAATCCATCTATCTGCAAGTGTGTAAACACATTACATGTGATCTCTCCCAGTAAAAGAAAATCTTATTTTTTTTAGTATTTTTAGTACAGCCAACTATTGTTTAGGATCTCTTGTGGCACTTTGGTTAAAGCATTGGACTGCTAACCAAAAGGTCAACAGTTTGAACTCACCAGCCTCTCCATGGGAGAAAGATGAGGCAGTCTGCATCCCTAAAGATTTACAACCTTGGAAACCCTATAGGGCAGTTCCACGCTATTCTATAGGGTCGCTATGAGTCAGAATTGACTCAGTAGCAGTGGGTTTGATTTGGGCTTGGATTATTGTTGTGTAGTAAGAGATGTAGTAAGAACATTAAGAAGAGAGTCTAATTTCATTTCTAAAGTAGGAAAATGATCTTTGTGGCAATAACCCAAAGTAAAATTATTTCCAGTGTAAGGAAAGAACCCAGAAAAGTTTTAAACTTTCAGTTGCCCACTACAGACAAGCAAGTACCTGACTATTAGTTGTCACCTCCTATGACCCACCAGCCACTCCTCGGAAGGAAGGTTGGGCAATCCTACTTCCGTAGTGATACTGCCTCGGAAACCCAAGGAGGGGTCGCTATGAGTCGGAGCCGGCTCGACAGGCACATAACAACAACAACAACAACATTATGACCCATTATGTCTCCAGGCCCACAACAGAAAAATAAAAGACATTGAGGAGATCTAGCCTCCAGCAGAAGAGTTCAGTCATTGTCTTATCAAAGTCGTCAGGATCATTAAGCCAGTCTACTGATCACATAAAGTTTTCCAGAACTTGGGAGTTCCCCCAGATTAGTTGTGCAAGACCTTTCCTGCCTTTATCACCAAGGTGATTAGTACATTCAGGTTAGAATGTAAGAGCCTGAGTACTTGTCTTTGGGGAACAAAGAGTGGAGATCAGATGGGTGCTGACAAGCCTTGTGAGGACAGTATACTCCTTGTAAAGGAAAGGAACCAGTGATAATCACTCAGGCCTCCAGCAAGAAAGGAAAGGGAACGTGGGGATCCAATTTGGGCCTAACAAGCTGTATAAACTAGATTTGCAGTAAAAAGGATTGTAAGATTTTTTAATATTGCTCAATCAGGGTTAACTGCTGTGCTGAGCTGCAATACTACAGCCCCTTCAGGGACACTGAGGCTGTTTAGAGCACAGTGACTGGACATACAGCTAGCTCCAGGGCTACATGCTGCTGTCCTGTTTCTTAGCTGTGGACCTCAGGGAGTTATACAACCTTTCAGAACTCAGCTTTCTCATCTGCAAATTCTAGCTCATGGTCACTGTTTTCTCATAGGGTTTCTGGGAGAATTAAGTGAGATCAATAAGCCACAGTAGGAGCTCAAGAAGACAGCTGTTACTATCATCACATAAAATAGCTAAAACTGTAAGGCTTCTTTTGAGTCTGCTTTCTATACTTCTTCCTCCTTCATCTCTCAGCAGGTCTGCTTTTGGCCACTCTTTTCTTCCCATAAAACTCAATACTGGTTATCCATTGAGCCCTGAAAGAGCCTCGTGGTACCGTGGTTAAAGCTTTCAGCTGCTAACCAAAAAGGTCGGTGGTTTGAGTGAACCAGCCACTTGGTAGGAAAAGATGAGGCAGTCTGCTTTCATAAAGATTTACAGCCTTGGAACTCTAAGGGTAGTTCTACTCTGTCCCATAGAGTTGCCATGAGCTGAAATCAACTGGATGGCAGTGCGTTTTTGGTTTTGGTATTGAGTTACAATACAATGCTCTGTTGCTAACAGAACTATCAGCAGTTTGAACCCACAAGGCACTCCACAGGAAAAAGATGTGACAGTCTGCTTCCATAAAGATTTACAGCCTTGGAAACCCTATGAGGCAGTTTTACTCTGTCCTATAGAGTTACTATGAATCATAATCATATCAAAGTTTGGTTTTACATAAAACATAATATCTCCCAAAACTGGAGTACCTGGGTGGTGCAAACTGTTAACCAAAAAGCTGCAGGTTTGAGTGAAGACGGAAAATCATAAAATTATGTCTATCATCATGGTGATAAAGAATGAGTTATGAGTAAGGGTCTGTTGTTGTTGTTATGTGCTGTCGAGTTGGACCCGACTCATAGCGACCAGTCCTTGGGTTTCCAAGGCAGTATCACTACCAAAGTAGATTGCCCCATCTTCCTTCCGAGGAGTGGCTGGTGGGTTTGAACCGCCAGCGTCCTGGTTAGCAGTCAAAATGTATTAGGCACTTACCACCTTGGAAACCCAAGTGAGTACCTATGAGTCAGAATCAACTTGATGGCAGTGAGTTTGGTTTGGTTTTGGAGGCATTTTTAAAACAAATGCGACAGAAAACCCTATGGAATAAAAGGGATCCAGTGTAACTTTGGGAGGCATTTGTCTGCTGGACCTTTGAAGCGTCTATGGGAAAATCTCATCACAAATTATAGCTCAGTAGATGGCAGCTTAGAAACCACTTGGCATTTCAACTCTCACACACTGTCTTAGCCTCCTAAGTGTTGCTGTAACATATATACCACAATAGAATGGCTTTAAAGAACAGAACTTTATTCTGTCACAGTTTTAGATGCTACAAGTCTCAATCAAGGTATCTGCTCCAGGAGAGAGTACTTGTTTATCAGTATCCCCAGGAGTTCTTAGGTGTTCCTTGGTATTCCTTGGTATCCGTCTTGCCTCATGTCTGGTTGTGTGTCTATTCTGTTCTATTTATAACTCAGAAATAATTTCATTTTGGACCCACTCTACTCAGAAATGGCCTAATTAGCATAACAGAAAAACCTATCTCCAAAGAGGATCACATTCACAGGGATAGGGACCAGGATTTTTATACACATTTTGGGGAAAACAGTATTCAATCTATAAGACATACTTAGAAGAGTAGATGTGTAACAACTTCTCTTTTTTCTTGATTCCATTTAGCTGAGGTTGCTTGATAAGTTATAGATCAAGTGGTAGGGGAACAGATGTGTGACTTCCCTTTAATATGAAATTTAAAGTCTAATATTAGAGTTATGTTATAGTTAAAGTTGTGTGTCAACTTGGCTGGGCCTTAATTTTAAGTAGTTTGGCAGTTGGATGTAGTTAATCTCCGTGATGAAATTGTAATCGCCTCAGTGTTAGAATCTGCTGTAAGTAGCAAAGTAATTACCTTCATGTTGTGGCCTATATGGGGAAGATTTGTGGAAGGTCTCTAGGTTTTTGGCATATCTGGATCTGCATTTGGCCAAGTCTTCACCTCCAGTTCCTGGACCTGAACCATGGCCTGCCATGTTGCCTGCCAGTTTGGGGGTTGTCCCTGGACTTGAACCAGTAGCCTGCTGTGTTGCCTACCAATCTTAAGATTGTGCCATTTTACCTGCTACCTTGTATTAGTCAGCCTTGGCAGATAGCAGCTGTCTGAGTTAGGAGATACTTCCAGCTCCAGTGAGCCTGGAACAAGAGGCAGAGCTGAAGCCCAAGGTCAAGGGGCCTTCACCCAGCCCTTAGAGTTGGCACTCTGAATTCAGATTTCTAGCCTCCTAAACTGTAAAACAATAAATTCCTGTTCGTTGAGGCCATCCACTTGTGGAACTTCCATTGTAGCAGTGTTAGAGAACCAAGACAAGCCACATAAAATAAATCAGCATCTGTGTTTGCAATGCTCTAAGTGTAAATTGTTGATATTGCATTAAAACACAGATCCAAATCATTAAACACAAACTTCAGACATGAAAGAAAGAGCACTTGCCCAATACCATTTTATATCATAGTAACTAAAATGATAGATAAAAATAAGTGCCACCTAGGGTTAAAGGAGCTCTGGTAGCATAGTGCCTAAAGCACTTGACTGCTAACCACAAGGCTGGCAGTTCAAACCGACCAGCCACTCCTTGGAAGGAAGATTGGAAATCTACTTCCATAGTGATACCTCTTCGGAAACCCAAGGAGGGGTCACTATGGGTCGGATCCAACTCGACGGCACATAACAACAACAACAGGGTTAAAGCAAGGGTCATTATTTTATAACATCAAAACTATGTCCTGGTACAGAGTCCATTTCCAGTATAAGCAACCAGCAAAAAGTATTATAATAGCTACAAATTGACTATTAAGCTTATAGGTGGCAACCAATTCTGTTGTTTGGTTTCTAATCCCCCCTCTATTGTAAGAGGACTCTCTACGTGGTACAAATAGTTGATGTGTCAGACTGGTAATCAAATGGTTGGAGGTTGGACTCCACCCAGATGAACCTTAGAAGAAAACCCTGGTAATCTACTTCCAAAGAATCAGCCACTGAAAATCCTATGGAGCACAGCTCTACCCTGACACAGGTGGGGTTGCCAGGAGTCAGAATTGACTCCAAGGTAACTTCCCCTCAGCCGCCCATTGTGGGAAAGAGGGGGAGAGGAGGCTGTTTGTACTTTTCAGCACCTGATCCCTGTCTCATAACTGGTATATTTTTGCCTCTCTTCTTCCACTCAGTTCTGCCTGAGGCTTGAGCCTCTGACATAAAATTAAAGGTTTCTATCTGTCACTCTCAATCCAGAATCTCATCTCAGCTCATGGACTTCTCTCCTCCTGCTTGAGGAACGCCATCCACCATGACTTCCTGACCCTCCAGAACAATCAGTTGCACATACACCCAGGGCATCATATATTAACTTTTGCATTTTTATCTTTCAATTTAGCTGATGGCCTTTACTTCCCAAATAATGGAGACTTTCACACTGTCAGAGTGCACTGCTTTATCTATTTTTTATACCAAAGATCTTCCCATGGAGTCAACTGTGTATTTGACCTATACACCCCAGCAAGAGTGTCAAAAAGCCTTTTTTTTTTTTTTTTTCCATCCCAGCTCATAAGAAGTCTTCTTGGCACCCCATGTAGAACTGCTCCTTTAGCATATTGGCAGTTCAACATTTCCTAGGTACACAGCAAAATGTCTAGCAAAATATCCCTCTATAAAGGCAAAATATCCCTCTATAAAGGCAAAATATCCAGCCTAAACAAAAGCTAAAAAATTACCTGGAACTATGTCAGTGTCTCTGATACAAACCTGTCTAGTCCCCATGGGAAGACATCCAAGATTTACAACCAATAAATTTACATAGTCTTTTGACAATTTCCAAGTCAGAGAAAAAAGTGGACATGAAGTCAGGTTTAGGTATAGCCTAACAATGCTGCTCATTCACAAGCTTAATTTTAAGGAAGAAAAAAAAGTGGCAACAAATTATTTTCTAAGGTTACTTTGAAAAAAGTGTCGTAGAATATCATTACTTTAAAAACCAAAAACCAAACTCACTGCCGTGGAGTCGATTTCAACTCATAGCAACCCCTCCTTGGGTTTCCAAGGCTGTATCTCTATGGAAGTAGATTTCCCAATTTTCCTTCTGAGGAGGTGCTGGTGGGTTTGAACTGCTAGCCTTCTGGTAAGCAGTCAAATGCCTTAGGCACTAGGCCACCGGAACTTCCATCATTACTTTAGCCCCTAAAATTTCTTTTGTGCCAGTCTACTACAAACCTGAACAAACTAACCCTTCTCTTAGTAAGGCAGGCCTTTAAAAGAACTTGATTGCTGTTTACTGCTCCCCAGTTTGCTTTTATCAGGAAAACAGAAGAACTAGCTGGGACCAACCTCTTTCCCCACAGGCTCTTTAGGCTGTCTGCTACAGAGAGTGAGGTCTCTGTGGGGTCACATGCTATACAAGAGACAGAGTGAAAATTGTCTGGTGACAACCAAGGGGGATTCAGGGGTGTCAATCAGCCCCACAATATGAGGAGATCTGCATCACATCAGAGGCACTGAATGGTAGTGCTAAGGTCAGCCTTCCTGAAAAGGGCTGCCTGCACCCTGGGAGAGTCAATTATCAAGCATTGCATGTGCTTCTTTGTTATTATTCTTACCAAGAACAAAGAACAGTGTGAGGGAAAATCAGAAAAAGGGTAAAAAGGGATGAAAGAACAAATCAAGAAGAAATGCCCTCAGTGACAAAGGTAACAGGAACAAAATGCACCCAGGTATTTGAAGTGAGTAGTAGGGTGAGGAGAAGGCGGGCCCTCCTCCCCCATAAATGCCTCTGGTCTCAAACACATGGCAGTAGGAATGACCTCATGACCTTATTTCACTCTTCTCAGTTAATTGAACAGAGTAAGGCAGCTGATCCAAGCAAGAACCATAGTGTCCCTGCCAGGGGGTTGGAATTTGGAAGCAAGAGAGAGAAATTTACTGTTTTAGAAAGTCAACATTAATGGCATGTATGATAAGAGCTAACTGCACTACTGTAAGCACTTTAAGTACAGGACCTGTTGAGGGAGGGTTGGAAACATTTTCCATACATCACCCATAAAAGTAGAGGAAATCACCTGCAGATAAATGAGAAATGAAGAAGAGGCACAAGTCTCAGGTCTCCAGACCAATTGTTTTCATGGGCAGCCATGTTGGAAAATATTTGCACCCTCACAGATGTTTTAACTTTCCTCCTATTTCACAACCAATTAGAAATCTGCCCCATTACTGAACCCCAGACAGAAATATTAATTCATTTATTCATTTAACAGTATTTGTTGAACCAAGCACTATCCTACTGTTCTATGTACTATAGAAAACTGACCCCAATGTATGTATAGATTGCTTTTATAGAATTCCCATTCCAGTGAAGGCAATGAAGAATAAACAAGACATTGTAGGAAGCAAATTATATAGCTTTTCATAGTTAAGAAAACAAAAATATTGCTGGATTAGGAGAATCAGAAGTGTTGAGAAAGGTGTTACAATTTTAAATGGGTGGTCAAAACAGACTTTTCTCAAGTGATAATAAAATTTTAAGGAAGTGAGGAGAGAAGCCATGTAATGTGCCAGGGAAAAGCATTCCAAGCAAATGAAACAGCCAGTTCAAATGCCCTGAGGAAGAAGTGTACATAAAATGTTCAAGAAACAGCAAGGAAGCTAGTGTGGCTGGGCTGGAATGAGAGAGGGGATTAGTGGTGGGAGTTGAGGTCTGGAAAGGAAAGGATACCAATTAGGTAGGACCTTGTAAACCATTTTGAGGACTTTGTGTTTAACTCTGAGAGAAATCAGGAGCCCTTGGAAGTATTCAGTAGAATGGTGACATTATCTAACTTACATTTCAACACAATTTTTCTTCCTGCCCTGTTGATATAGTAATATTAATAGGATATTAATAGAAGCAGGAAAAAAAACTATAATGAGCTGGGACACAACTGTAACAATTCAGGGGAAATGATAGTGACTTAGACTAGTAAAGGTAGCAAGAATTGGTCAGTTTTTATATATTGAATTCCCTATTCACTGTCAGCTTTCACCTGCATTTGAGGCAATTGAAAATACCATTGCTTGGGTCAGATGTACCTTAGTCCTCGAAGTGACATTTTTGCTTTTTAACACCTCAAAGAGGTATTTTACAGCATATTTGCCCGATCTGTAGTATGTTATTTGATTGTTGACCACTGCTTCCATGAGCATTGATGTGAAGGTAAAACTAAATGATTTCTTATTCATTCTTATTAATTTATGGGATTGCTTTTACATCATCTTCAATTCTAAACATTTATTCAGTTTACCTTATTAATTATCTACTTTTTGCATAGGCCTGTGTTAAGATTTTTAAGTAATGAAAGATCATTAAAAGAACCTAAACCTAAAGGAATTTATAATCTAGCAGGCAGGTAAGCAAGACAACTATTTAAATATTTGTAATAGCGTGGGTTGGCATGATTAGTAAAAATTAGTATTATAAGAATTCAGAAGCATCTACCTCTTTCTTTCAGGGTGCTGGATTCGTGCAGTGGCTATAGCAGGCTCCTGGAAAGAACTACCATGAAGCTCAGCAGCATTTACAACATGATAACCTAAACTCTGGACCAAGCAGGGTTTTATTCTGTTGTACATAGAGTTGCTATGAGTCAAAGCTAACTTGGCAGCACCTAACAACAACCACCACCTAAAACCTACTGTCAAGTCAATTCCAACTCATAGCAACCCTATAGGACAGAGTAGAATTGTCCCATATGGTCAATCCTTATGGAAGCAGACTCCCTCAGCGTTCTCCTGCAGAGAGGCTGGTGGGTTCAAACTGCCAGTCTTTCCATTAGCAGCCAAATGTTTTAACCACCACACCACTCCTTTATTACATGATAGATACAAAAAATGGCTCATGTAAAGAAGTCTGTAGAATTTTTGTTTTGTTTTGTTTTTTTGTTGAAAAATTACTTTTGAGGGGATTATCTTTTTGTAATGGAGGATAAAATGTGAAGCCATAATCTCCTTGAGGAATGTAGGACTTTTCCCTCCAGCTCCTGGGAACATTTCTGGTATGCACTCCTCAGCTGGCAGCTCTCTTTGGAAATTGCCTTGACTGAAGAAAGCAGTTTTACCAAAATATACCTCTTTCCCAGGGCAACCCAGCCCCCTTCTCCCAACTCCGGAATGCTCTGCAGTGTCATCCCAGCTTCAGAGCTTCCTTTGGTTGTTATTGTTGTTGTTAGCTACCATTGAGTTGGCCCTCAGCTCAGTGCAACCCCATGCAAAATGTAACAAAATGCTGCCCATGCACCATCCCATGATCAATTGCAGATCTGCCTGCAGAATTGACTAAGTCTTTCTTCAAGACTGATTTCTCTCTTTGTCTGCTCCTGCTTTCTCTTCTCTTCTCTTCTCTTCTCTTCTCTTCTCTTCTCTTCTCTTCTCTTCTCTTCTCTTCTCTTCTCTTCTTTTCTCTTCCCTTCTCTTCCCTTCTCTTCTCTTCTCTTCTCTTCTCTTCTCTTCTCTTCAGAATGATCCCAAGAAAACATCCAAATCAACTTTCTGTGCACTAGTCTTCTCAGAGTCGTCTTCCTCAGGAGCCTTCATATAACCAAATTCAATGAACTCTGTGGACAGATTTCTACAGTATTTTCCCATCTGAATCTAGTTCCAGATAAAAATTTGTCTTTGAATGAATTTCTGTGACTTGTTTTTCAGATAAAATAACTCTATAACTCAGTATCTTTCCTTTTTTCCTATAGCTGCCAGAAAAATTAAAAATCAAATTCAATGATTAAACATAAATAAAAACATATTTCTTTGTCTGGAAATATATACTTCCTCTGATCTTGTTTTATAATCCTATTGCCCTTCTTTCCATGATGTTCAATCATGCACACTGCCTCAAATCCCTTTGGAAGATAATTGGCAAGTAGTCTAGGAAAAGATATTACAGCAAGGGTTAATAATGTTTAGGTATTTCCAGCTGGCTGAACCAGGGCTCAGAGACCACTAATGCAGAAAACACATTCACACTTAGAGTCTGAATAAGCTGTTTGCTCCATCCTTAATGGTCAACCAGAATAAACACAAATTTAACTCCAAAAACATTGAGTGATAAAGTAGATTTTTAATGAAATTGCCTAGAAGATACTAGGAAGGGAAGATGACACTGCAAAATATAACAAAATATTCTATAAACTCTCTCCATCAATCCCTTACCCTGGAATGATCAAGACTCTGTTGATGACAAGCTTTAGAAACTCAAATCAAATTAACATGAGAAAATAGAAAACTTATTCTTTTCTCAGGAAAAAAAAAAAAAAAAACTTAGGGGTTGCTGATTGCACAGGCTCCAGTGGTGTCATAGGATCCTAGGTCTCCACCGGTCACTTGGCCCAGCTTGGTTTCAGTCTCAGATAGGCTTTTTCCACACAGTAGCAAAGATGGCCACCAGCTACTATAAGTTTACCCTATCATCGTGGATGTTGATCCAGAAAAAAGAAAGTAGGCTTTTTTTTCCTAATAGCCTAGCAAGTCTATGCTCTATGATTGTCCTTTTGGGTTTATGTACTCATTTGTGTGGTGGGGCAAAGATGTATGCACCTAACACAAACCACATGAAAGAGGTTCACTACAAGGAAGAAGAAAAGCAATCACATACTGGACAGACAACAGGATTACCAAGCTGATCACAGTTCATACAAACTCAAATAATAAGAGTTCTTCTTATACCCTTATAATTTTAGTCCAAACTAAGTTTACTCCTCACTTCTTCCTCTCTCTGGTCCAGCTCATCTAAATCATCCCCATTCCATATTTTCCTGTACGTGTTTCCTCAACCTTTCTTTTGTTGATCACTTTGACTTCTTTCCAATGAAATCCTCATAGGATAATCAAACCAATACCCACCACCATCAAGTTGATTCCAACTCACAACAACCCAGTAAGACAGAGTAGAACTAATTGCTCCATAGGGTTGTCAAGGCTGTACATCTTTACAGAAGTAGACTCCATGTTTCTCCCAAAGAGTGGCTGGTGGGTTAGAACCACATTTTAAAATGTACAACTTTAGTAGCAATAAGTATTTCCAAGGAAATAAGGTGCTCTGTTGCACTGTGGTTAAAGCCTTGGCCTGCTAACCAAAAGGTCAGTGGCTTGAACCCACCAGCCACTCTGAGGGAAAAAGATGAAGCAGTCTCCTTCTGTAAAGATTTACAGCCTTAGTTCCAGCAAGATGGCAGAATAGGCAGGAAAGGTACACAGACCCTCCACAACAAAGCAATGAGAAACCAATTGAAACCAATATAGAAGATGATCCTGGAACACTGAGCTTTGGAGAGAAGGATAAAGAAGTGGATTAAATACCAACTAGTAGAAAAACCTGAAAGAAACAATGAGTGAGGAGACAAACGGAGCAGCAGACCACTGGCAGTCCTGGGGGCACAGCCATTAAGAACATTTCCCGATTGCAACCTGAGAATTGACTCTGCTCACCAAGGACTGTGTGGGCAAGTACTGAATTGGTACCTGACAAGCAGAAAGAAAAATGGAAGGGAAGGAGACAAACAAACCTGCTGGAGGGTGTCCTGAGGGCACAGACATTTTGAAGGTTTGCAGACAGCAGGTGTGGCCATTTTGGATAGATGCACTTAGCATTCTTGGCTGGACAGAGATATAGGGGTGGACTCCACTCCCAGGGATGGGCCAACACACTGAAGTCTGATGACTGAAAAGAGGCAGTATTCCCCTAATTGCTCTTACGCCCCATACCCTCATTGTGAACAGGGGTGTGGTCATCTCCTGCCTCCACCCACCTTCTTGATCAGTGGGAAATACA
>NW_006922311.1:310410-314419 GCF_000298275.1 Orycteropus afer afer | reverse complement strand
TGTGGGGGTTTCCCCCTCTTTTTCTCATTATTTTTCTTTTATCTTTTTAAAATATATTTTGAAAATTTTTCTTCTCATTTATTACATCTCTTTTCTTTTTTTTTCTTGTGCAATTATTCCTGTTTGTTTATTCAATTTGAGTTTTTATTCTCTTGTTTTTATCTTTTTGGCATTTATTTTTTATTTTTGTCTAACTGAGTGGCAGACAACAACCATTCCCACACAATCCAACCATACCTGCATTTCCTGTAGTCCCACCCACTGAGTGAGGGCCACCAATAGCTTTTGCACCAACCTAACAATAATACCAGGCAGCCACTACCAGCTCAACTCACCCTCAACTGCTGTTTATGAATAGCTAATAGAGGTGTACATAATCTCATTCTGTATCAGAACCACCAAGAGACAGGTGGTGAGTGCCTAAGTGCTAACAACTAGCAAATAGAGGAGCACAGTATGCATTCACACAGATATTTCAAAACAAAATAAGGGGGAGGGATGCTTAGTGAATCATACCAACATATGACCACAAATTTAACATAAGTGCAAAAAACACCACAATGTCTCAAAGACAACAGACCACCATAGCACACACAAAAAAGCAAGATAATGTAGTAGAAAACAGGAACTAGCAAACAAAACTAGAAAACATCCCCAAAAAAGAAGTATTATTGGAACTCCCTGATAAGGAATTCAAAAAAATTATATTTGTGTACCTTCAAGAGATTGAGAGACAGATGAAGGAAAACACTGAAAAGATCAAGGAAAACACTGAAAAAATTGAGAAAAACACAGACAAAACTCTGGAACAATTTAGGAAAACAATATAAGAACAAATTGACAAAATAAAAAAAAATTAGAAAGAAGTAGAATCAAATCAATGGAATATAGAATTAATGAGATTGAAAACAAATACCTCAGTAGCCTGGTGGCATAGTGCCTGAGGCATTTGTCTTCCAACCAGAAGGATGGCAGTTTAAACCCATCAGCCACTCCTCAGAAGGAAGATTGGGCAATCTACTTCAATAGAGATACCACCTCAGAAACCCAAGGAGGGTTGCTATGAGTCAGGACCAACTCAACAGCAGTGAGTTGTTGTTTATTTACTTTGTTAAAGGAATAATCAGAGAAAAGATGAAACCAAATGAAGAAATCCTAAGATTCATATGGGATACCATCAAGAATACCTACATGTAATCAGAATTCCAAAACAGGAAGAGATAGATAAAATCACAGAGAAAATTGTTGAAGATTTGTTGGAATAAATTCCTTAATTTAAAGAGGAGAATATATCCATTCAAGAAATTCAACAAACCCAAAGAGGATAGACCCCAAAAGAAAATCACCAAGACACATAATCATCAAACTCACCAAAAACAAAGACAAGGAATAAATCCTGCAAGCAGCACAGAAAAAAGGAAAAATTACCTACAAAAGGCAGCCAATAAGACTAAGCTCTGATTTCTCAGCAGAAACCATGTAAGGAAGAAGGCAATGGGATAACATATAAATAAAAAGCTGAAAGGACCTGGAGGAAGATGGTGGAATAGGCAGACAAACTACACAGACCCACTTCAACAAAGAAAAGGGGAACCAATTTACACAGATACAGAATATAATGTTGGAGCCCTAAGCTTTGGAAAGAAGGATCCAGAAATGGACTGAACTCCAATTAGTAGAAGAACCTGCATGAAAACACCAGAAAATGAGACATACAGAGCTGTAGTCTGTCAGAAATCCTGACAGCGCAGACAGCTTGGAAATTGCCATGGAGTTTTGCCCCTGCTAGCTGGTGCTACACAAAGGACTGCACTGCTGGCTGGTGAATAAAAGGGAAAGCAGCAAAGAGGGAGACAGGCTGAGCTGGGGACTTTTGGCTGTCTGAAAGGTTCAGCCATTTTGAATGTTTACAAGTGGTTTCACCATTATGGATATTTAAAGCAACAGCATTCTCTCAGATTCCAAGGACTTAAGAATAAGTTCCATATGCTAGGAACCACAAGGACATTCTGGACACAAATGACTGGAAAGGATCTAGTTTTCAGCTTTTTCTCTCTTCCCTGTTCTTTGTTCCCATTTTTTCCTCTCTTGTGGTTCTCCCCTTTCCTTGTAAGTCTTTTTTTAATTTTTTCCATTTTTTTTCTTCATTATTCTCCTCCTCTCTTTCCTTTTATTGCTCCCTCCATAGATATTGAAGTTTTTTTTTTTTTTTTTTTTTTAGTTTTTCTTTTTTTGGTGATTGTTTCTGTGTGTATCTGTGGTGTATTTTTTTGCCCACTTATTTTTACTTTTTTGATGGTTTTTCAATTGTTGTTTTTGTCTAACTGAGTGGGAGACAGCAACCATGCCCATATGACACAACCAAACCCACACCTCCTACAGCTCCACTTACTGAATGAGAGCCACCAATTCCTTCTCCACCAACTGGCCAAGGATAAATGATCACCAAGAGAGGCCTGACTCACCCTTAACTGCTTGCTCTTCAAAAACAATTAACAGATATTTAAAAACAACATTACAATGTCTCAGAAAAAGCAGACCATCACAGTCCACACAAATAAGCAAGATAAAGTGGTACAAACAAGGGAACAGGAAACAGACCCAAAACACATCCCTGAGGAAGAAGCAGCATTGGAACTCCCTGATAAGGAATTCAAAAAAATTATACTTAGGTATCTTCAAAGGATTGAGAGACAGATCAAGGAAAACACTGAGAAAATTAAGGAAAACACAGACAAAACCCTAGAAACATTTCAGAAGAAAATACAAGAACAAAATGACAAAATAAATGAAACATTAAAAAAGATACAAAATCTACAGATAGATCCAGAAGATTAATATTAAATTGTCAGAAATAGATAACACATTGAAAGGGCAAAGGAGTAGAATCAAATCAATAGAAGACAAAATTAATAAGCTTGAAGATAAATACCTGAATACTACTTTGGAAAGGGATCAATCAGAAAAAAAGATCAAAAGAAAATGAAGAAAGCCTAAGGTTCATGTGGGATACCATCAAAAGGAATAACCTATGTGTAAGTGGAATTCCAGAACAGGAAGAGAAAAATAAACTGAGAAAACTGTCAAAGATTTGCTGGAGGAAAACTTCCCTGATATGATGAAAAATGAGACTATATCCGTTCAGGAAGTCCAATGAACCTCAAACAGGATAGACCCCAAAAGAAAATCACCAAGACATATCATCATCGAATTCATCAAAACCAAAGACAAAAAAAGAATCCTGAAAGCAGCATAGAAAAACAAAAAGTTACTCACAAAGGACAACCAATAAGACTAAGTTCTGATTTCTCAGCAGAAACCATGCAAGTGAGAAGGCAATGGGATTGTATTTATGAAGACCTGAAAGAGAAAAATTTCCAATCAAGAATTTCACATCCAGCAAAATTGTTCCTCAAATTTGATGGTGAAATTAGGAGATTTCCAGATAAGCAGAAATTAAGGGAATTTTTTAAAACCAGACCCACCTTACAAGAGATACTAAAGAGAGTTCTTTGAACAGAGAACCAGAAATAGTAAACAACAACTGACCATTAATACACAAGATGACATAACCCAGAAACCAACACAGCTATGGAGCTATCCAAAGTAAAATAAGTTTAAAAGACTGTAACAGGGAACCAGAGACATAAATTGGCAAATGAGGACAATTACAAACCAAAAAGAGGGGGGAAATAGTGTGATTATAGAACTTCTAAATGGTGAGGAAGTCAAGAGAGTTGCAAGACAGAATGGAGTATTCTAAACTTGGGGAGACAATTATAAATCACAGGGTAACCTCAAAGAAAAATGATAAACCTTCACATCACAATATAAAAGAGGACAAGCACAAATATTTAGCAAATACTAAAACAATAGCAACAAAGGAAATGATAACACGATTCATAAACATAATGAGCTCAGCACAGAAAATTATATGGAACAAAGAAACAAGGGACACCATGAAAAAACACATAACAAAATGACAGCAACCAATTCATACTTGTCAATA
>NW_006922311.1:307992-308660 GCF_000298275.1 Orycteropus afer afer | reverse complement strand
TGCTATTTATATATCCTGAAGAAGTGAGATCCAGGACAAGAACAGATATATCCACATCCATGTTCATCATAGCACTATTTACAATAGCCAAAAGATGGAAACAACATAGGTGTCCATCAACAGAAGAATGGACAACCAAACTATGGTACATACACATGATGGAATACTATTCAACCCTAAAGAATAACATAAAATCTGCAAAACACTGCATAACACGGATGATCTTAGAGGACAATATGCTGAGTGAAAAAGTCAGTCACAGAAGGACAAATATTGTATTAGTCCATTATTGTAAAAAGTCAAGGAAAGGTTTTTATATGGAAGGAAATTTTCTTTGTTGGTTACCAGGGGTAGGAGGGGAACACTGTTAGATAGGTAGAGACTAGTATTGATTTGGGTGAAGAGAAGGGTAATGTACCAAATACAAGTGATCAACAGGGTGGTATTATGGAAGAGGAAGACATAGAGAGGTACATGGGAAGTACAGACAACAAAGATGAACCTTTTTGCACATATTGTACTGCATTGTCAATGAAGGCAAACATTGATAGATGGGTGGACAGACAGGTGGACAGACTGAACTATTAGGTATGCCTATTCAGGGGTTAGTTTGCCCATTACCATGTATAGGGTTGACAGACAATGTTTCTACAATTTTTTTTTTTTTT
>NW_006922311.1:297442-307152 GCF_000298275.1 Orycteropus afer afer | reverse complement strand
GGGTGAAATAAGGAGATATCCAGATAAACAGAAATTAAGGAAATTTATTAAAACCAGAACAACCTTATAAAAGATGTTCAAAGAAGTCCTTAGGAAAGAGAACCAACAAAAGCAAACAACAACCAATGATTAACAGACATGATGACATAATCCAGAAACCAACCCAGTTATAGCAGTACCCAAAGTTAAATAATCTTACAAGACTGTAAACAGGGAATCAGAGATGTCGATTGATAATGAGAACAACTACAAACCAAAAAAGAGAGAACAAATAATTTCAAAATGGTGAGGAATTCAAGACAACTTGAGATAGAATAGATTGTTTTAAACTTGGGAAGAAAATAATTAATCACAAGGTATCCTCAAAGAAAATAATAAACCATTACCTCAAAATAAAGAAGAAAACAAGCACAAATATTTAGCAAATACTAAAACAATAGCAATGAAGGAATTAACAATATAATTCATATACAAAATGTGTTGATTATCACCAGTGATTGGATGCAAAAGTTGAAACAAAGAAGAATCATTGGTAGTTGAAAAACATGCCCTTAGTGATAGAAATAATGCTGGAGAGCACATGATAGAATTTTGCACGACCAATGACTTATTCATGCAAATAAATTTTTCAACAATACAAATGGTGGCTATACACATGGATTTCACCAAATGGAGTATACAGGAATGAGATTGGCTACATCTGTGGCAAGAGGCGATGGAGTAACTCAACATCTTCAACCAAAACACGCTCAGGAGCTGACTGTGGAACAGACCATCAACTGCTCATATGCCAGTTTAAGTTGAAAGTGAAGAAAATTAAAAGAAGTCCACAGAGCCAAAATATGACCTTGATTATGTCCCTCCTGAATTTGGAGACCATGTAAAGAACAGATTTGATGCATGGGACACCAGTGACTGAAAACCAGAGAAACTGTGGGATGACATCAAGAAAATCACCCATGAAGAAAGCAAGAGGTCATTAAAAAGACAGAAGAGGAAGAAGAGACCAAAATGGATGTCAGAAGAGCCTCTGAAACTTGTCCTTGAACAGAGAGTAGCTAAAGCAGATGGAAGAAATGACAAGATAAAAGAGCTGAACAGATGATTTCAAAGAGCAGCTTGAGAAGACAAAACCAATTATTATAATGAATTGTGCAAAGACCTGGAGTTAGAAAACCAAAAGGGAGGAACAAGTGTGGTATTTGTGAAGCTGAAAGAATTTAAGGGAAATTTAGGCCTCAAGTTACAATATTGAAAGATTCTATGGGCAATATGTTGAATGATCCAGGAAACATCAAAAGAAGATAGAAGGAATATAAAGAATCACCATACTAAAAAGAATTGGTAGATGATCATTCATTTCAGGAGGTGACACATGATCAAGAACCAATGGTACTGAAGGAAGAAGTCAAAGCTGCACTGAAGGAATTGGCAAAGAACAAGGCTCTGGGAATTGATGGAATCTCCAATGAGATGTCTCAACAAACTGATGCTGTGCTGGAGGCACTCACTTGGCTATGCCTAGAGATTTGGAAGACAGCTACCTGGCCAAATGCCTGGAAGAGATTCATGTTTGTACCCATTCCAAAGAAAGATGATCCCATAGAATGTGGAGATTATCCAACAATATCATTAAATCACACTCAAGTAAAATCTTGCTGAAGATAATTCAAAAACAGTTGCAGCAGTATATTGACAGAAAACTTCCAGAAATGTAAGCTGGATTCAGAAGGGGATGTGGAATGAGGGATATCATTTATGTCAGATAGATCTTGGCTGAAAGCAAAGAATACCAGAAAGATGCTTACTTGTGTTTTATTGACCATGCAAAAGCGTTTGAGTGTGTGGATCATGACAAATTATGGGTAACATTGAGAAAAATGAAAATTCTAGAACACTTAATTGTACTCGTGAGGAACCTGTACATAGACCAGGAGGTTATCATTCCAACAGAACAAAGGGATACTGCATGGTTTAAAATCAGGAAGGAAATGCATCAGGGTTGTATCCTCTTGTGATATTTATTCAATCTGCATGCTGAGCAAATAATCTGGGAAGCTGGACTATATGAAGAAAAAAATAGCATCAGGATTGGAGGAACTCATTTACAATCTGAGATACACAGACAACACAACTTTCCTTGCTGTAAGTGAGGATGATTTGAACCATTTACTGATGAAGACTGAAGACTACAGTCTGCAATATGGATTATACCCCAATATAAAGAAAACAAAAATCCTCTTAACTGGTCCAATAAGCAGCATCATGAGAAATGGGGAAAAGATTGAAGATGTCAAAGACTTCATATTACTTGGTGTTACAATCAACACGAATGGAAGCAGCAGTCAAGACATCAAGCAATGTATTGCATTGTGCAAATCTGCTACAAAAACCTCTTTCAAGTGCTAACGAGCAAAGATGTCTCCTTGAAGACTAAGGTGCTCCTAACAATACATGGTATTTTCAATCATCTCATATGCATAGGAGAGCTGAACAATGAATAAGGAAAACTGGAGAAGAGTTGATGCTTTTGAGTTGTGGTGTTGGCAAAGAATACTGAAAGTATCGTGGACTGCTAAAAGAACTAACAAATCTGTCCTGGAAGGAGTACAGCAAGAATGCTCCTCAGAAGGGAGAATGGCCAGACTTCATCTCACATACTTTGGGACCATTGTTGTCAGAAGGGATCATTCTCTGGAGAAGGATATTATGCTAGGTAAAATGGAGGGTCAATGAAAAAGGGGAAGGCCCTCAACAAGGTGGATTGACACAGTGGCTGCAATGATGGGTTGAGGTATAGCATGGACTGTTGTCTGGCACAAGACCGGGCAGTGTTTTGTTCTCTTGTACATAAAGTCACTATGAATTGGAGATGACTTGATGGCACTTAACAAAAACAAAATGAGCTCAGCACTGATAATTACACAGAACAGAGAAATCATCAACACCACAAACAACATATTACAAAATGACATCAATAAATTCATACTTGTTGATGACTGCTAACCAGAAGTTTGGTGGTTCAAACCCACCAGCCACTCCACAGAAGAACACTGAGCAATCAACTTCCATAAAGACTTACCACCTCATGAAACCCACTGAGGGTCACTATGAGTCAGAATCAACTCAATGGCCAGTGAGTTTGTTTTTTGGGTTTTTTTTTTTTTTGGTTTGTTGATAACTACATTGAATGTAAATGGATTAAATGCACCACTTAACAGGCAGAGAATTGCAGACTGGATGAGAAAACATGACCAATCAATATGTTGTCTTTAAGACTCACCTTAGACACAAAGACAAAAATAGACTAAAAATCAAAGTTTGGAAATAGATATATCAAGCAAATGGCAATCAAAAAAGGGCAGGAGTGGCAATATTAATTCTGATAAAATATGCTTTAACACAAAAATGACCATAAGAGATAGGGAAAGATGTTATGTAATTATTAAAGGATCAATTGAACAGTAGGACATAACCATAATAAATATCTATGCAGCCAAGGAAACAGCCCCCAAATACATAAATCAGACATTAACAGAATTGAAAAGACAAATAGATGAATCCACAATAATAGTATGAGACTTTAACACACGGGTTTCAATAAAAGATCAAACAACTGGAAAGGCACTCAACAAAGATGCAGAAGAACTAAACAATACGATCAATGCACTTGACCTTATAAACATCTAAAGAGCACTTCACCCAACAACAGCACAATATACATTGTTTTCCAGCATACATGGAACATTCTTCAAGACAGACCATATGTTACACCACAAAGCAAGCCTCAATAAATTTAAAACATTGAGATACTGCAAAGCATCTTCTTAGATCACAATGCTATAAAACAAGAAATCAGCACTAGGAAGACCAACGGAAAAAGAGCAAATGCATAGAAACTGAATAACACCCTCCTTAAAAATGACTGGGTAATAGAAGAAATTAAAAATGAAATTTAAAAAAGAATGCTTAAATCAAAAGAGAATGAAAACACAACATACAAAAATCTATGGGACATAGTAAAAAAAGTGTCCAGATGGCAATTTATAGCAATAAATGCACACATCAAAAAAGAGGAAAGAGTCAAAATCAATACTTTAACACAACATCTCCAACAATTAGAAAAAGAACATCAACAAAAGCCTACAATCACAAGAAGAAAAGAAATAATAAAGATTTGAAGAGAAATAAATGAAACAGAAAATAGAAAGACAATAGAAAAACTCAACAAGACTAGAATTTGGTTCTTTGAAAAGATTAATACAATTTACAAACCACTGACAAACTTAACAAAGGAAAAGATGCAAATAACACAAATAAGAAATGAAATGGGTGATGTCACAATAGAACCAAAATAAATAAAAAGAATAATATCAGGATACTATGTGTTCTCCAGCAAATTTGAAAACGTCAACAAAATGGATAGATTTCTAGAAAAAACACTACTTAACTAAACTAACAAAGACTGAGGTAGAAAATTTGAACAGATTCAACAAAAGAAGAAATTGAACAGGTCATAAAAAAAATTACCAACAAAAAATTCTGGCCCAGATGGTTTAACTGAGAAATTCTACTAATCATTAAGAGAATAGCTCACACCAATCCTACTCAATGCCAATATTCCAACTATTCCAAACTATTCCAGAACATAGAAAAGGATGGAATCCTCCCAGATTCATTTTATGAAGCAAACATAACCCTGATACCAAAACCAGGAAAAGACACCACTAGAAAGAAAAACTACAGAACTATATCCCTCATGAATATAGATGCAAAAATCTTCAACAAAATCTGAGCCAATAGACTCCAACAACATATCAAAAAAATAATACACCATGACTAAGTGGGATTCATACCAGTTATGCAAGGATGATTCAATATTAGAAAAACAATAAACATAATCCATTACATAAGTAAAATAAAAGAATCACATGATCATATCAAGAAATGCAAAAATGGCATTTGATCAACACTCATTCCTGATCAAAACTCTTAGGAAATAGGAATATAAGGGAAATTCCTCAACACAATAAATGGCATATGTGCAAAACCAGTAGCAAACATTATTCTTAATGGAGAGAGGCTGAAAACATTCCCTTACAAACAGGAACCAGAAAAGGATGCCCTCTATCTCCACTTATTCAACATTGTGCCGTAAGTCCTAAGCAAGGCAAGGAGTTCTGGTAGCATAGTGGCTATGGCACTTGACTGCTAACCAGAAGGCTGGTGGTTCAAACCCACCAGCCACTCCTTGGAAGGAAGGTTGGGCAATCTACTTCCATAGTGATACTGCCTTGAAACCCAAGGAGGGGTGGCTATGACTCGGGTTGGACTTGATGGCAAATAACAACAACAACAACAACAGGCAAGGCAATAAGACAATACAGGAAAATCAAAGGCATCCAGATTGGTAAGGAAGAAGTAAAGCTATCCCTATTTGCAGATATTATGATCCTATACACAGAAAACCCAAGAGCCTCAGCAAGAAAACTACTGGAACTTATTGAAATATTTAGCATAGTGGCAGGATACAAGATCAACATCCAAAAATCAGTTGGATTCCTCTACACCAGCAAAGAGGTCTCTGAAAAATGAATAAGGAAATCAATACCATTTACAATAGCTACCAAAAAGATAAGGTACTTGGGAATAAATTTTACCAGGAACACAAAAGACCTATGCAAAGAAAACCACAAAACAAGACTTAAGAAACTATGAGATCTTCAAAAATGAAAGAACATACCATGCTCATAGATAGGAAGATTGAATATTGTGAAAATGTCAATACTACCCAAAGCAATCTATACATTCAATGCAATCCCAATCCAGATTCCATCAACATTCTCTAAGGACATGGAAAAAACAATCACTAATTTTACATGGAGAGGAAAGAAACCTCTCATAAGCAAAGCAAACTTGAAGAAGAACAACAAAGTAAGAGGTCTCACAATCCCCAGATCTCAAAACCTACTATGCAGACACAGTTATCAAAACAGTCTGGTATTGGTACAAAGACAGACACATAGACCAGAAGAAGAAAACTGAGAACCCAGGACCAGATCCATCAACCTATGGCCAGCTGATCTTTGACAAAAGGCTAAAATCAATTAAATGGGGAAAAGATAGTCTCTTTCACAAATGGCTCTGGCAAAACTAGATATCCATTTGCAGAAAACTGAAATAAGATCCATACCTCACACTAAACACAAAAACTACCTTCAAATGGATCAAAAATTAAATGAGAAACCTAAAACTATTAAGTTCATCAAAGAAAAAAAAAGGCATACTTAGGGGCCCTAATTTATGTCATAAATAGACTTTCAAACATAACCCAAAATGCACAAACAGTAGAAGATAAACTAGATGATTAGGACTTTCTAAAAATTAAATCCTTGTGTGCATCAAAAGACTTTTCCAAAAGAAGGAAAAGAGAACCTACAGAATGGGAAAAAAAGTACTCGGCAATGACATATCAGACAAAGGGTTTATCTCTAACATTTATAGAAAACTCCAATATTGCAATATCGAAAAGACAAACAATCCAACTAAAAATAGACAGAGATATGAACAGTCACTTCACCAAAGAAGATATTCAGGCAGCCAACAAACACATGAAGAAATGTTCACAATCATTAGCCATTGTTGTTGTTGTTGTTGTTATGTGCCATGGAGTTGGATTCCACTCATAGTGACCACTCTTTGGGTTTCCAAGGCAGTATCACTGTGGAAGTAGATTGTCCAACCTTCCTTCTAAGGAGTGGCTGGTGGGTTTGAACCTCCAGCCTTCTGGTTAGCAGTCAAGTGCCTTAGGTACTATGCTACCAGACCTCCTCATTAGCCATTGTTGTTGTTGTTGTTAAGTTTCGTCTAGTCGGACCCAACTCATAGCAACCCCTCCTTGGGTTACTGAGGCAGTATCACTACAGAAGTAGATTGTCCAACCTTCCTTCCGAGGAGTGGCTGGTGGATTTGAACCACCAGCCTTCTGGTTAGCAGTCAAGTGCCTTAGGCACTATGCTACCAGAGCTCCTCCATTGGCCATTAGAGAGATGCAAATCAAAACAACAATGAAATACCATCTCATCCCAGCGTTATTAGCAAAGTTCAATAAGACAAAAAATAACAAATGCTGGCGAGGATGTGGAGAGATTTGGACTCTCGTACACTGCTGCTGGGACTGTAAAATGGTACAACCATTGTGGAAATCGATATGGTGATCCCTTATCAAGTTGGAAATAGAAATACCATTTGATCCAGCAATCCCACTACTAGGTATATATCCTAAAGAAGTGAAAGGCAGGACATGAAAGATATATGTACACCCATGTTCGTTGAATCACTATTCACAATAGCAAAGAGATGGAAACAACCTAAGTGCCCATCAGCCAAAGTGTGGATAAACGAACTGTGGTACATACACACAATGGAACACTGTGCAACATTAAAGAATAATGTAGAATCTGCAAAACACTGCATAACATGGATGAACTTGGAGGACATTATGCTGAGTGAAAAGTCAATCACAGAAGGACAAATATTGTATTAGTCTGCTACTGTAATATGTCAAGGAAAATTTTATACATGGAAGGAAATTTTCTTTGTTAGTTACTAGGGAGGGGAAAGTAGGGGAGGAAAAAATCCTAAATAGATTGAAAAAAATACATGTATACATAAAGAGAGAAAGATCAAAGATTATTGATGGTTACCAAACCAAACCAAATTCACTGCCGCTGAGTCAATTCCTACTCACACTGACCCCTCCTTGGGTTTCCAAGGTGGTATCTCTATGGAAGTAGATTGGCCAGTCTTCCTTCTGAGGAGTGGCTGGTGGGTTTGAACCTCTAGCCTTCTGGTTAGTAGTCAAATGCCTTAGAAGTGGGAGGGAGAGGGAAAGGGAAGCTTTTGTTTGCAGGGCATTGAGCTCATGTTAATGGTGGTGGAATATTTTGGAAAAGGATTATAACAATGGTGGCACAAGATAAAAAAAATGTCATCAGTGTCCCTGAACTATAAATGTGGAAGTTGTTATGTCGGAGAATGTTTTGTGTATATTTTTACCACAATAAAAGCAAAGAAAAAAAGATATTTACAGCCTTGGAAACATCATCGGGTTCTTCTACTCTGACTTACAGGGTTTCTATGAGTCAGAATCAAGTCCATGGCACTGTTTTTTTAAAAACTATTTCCAATTAAAGGAAAATTATTTTTGATTATAAACATAGTAAAAAGGTCTTTAAAACATAAAATTTTCAGACTAATGCATTACCATTGACAATCTAAAATAGCACAAATCTATTGGAAATGGATTTAATCATGCATAAAAAGGTCTTAAAATGTTCAAATTTTTACTGTGAAATAACTCTTCCACATCTTTAAAAAATAATCTTAAATATATAAAAAGCTCTCTGAAAAGCAATGTTCACTATAAGATTTTCTTGTAATAATCAAATATTAAGTATACATATTCAATAATAGAAGAGAGGTTAATTGAACTATACTACATGCACTCAATTAGATTTTATGTAGATGTAAAAAATAAGGTTAGTGTTAGCTACCAAATAATACGGGAATAGCTCACAATGCAGTGAAACTAAAATTTCTATGTTCAATATAATTCAAATTAGCACAGAAGTATGTGTTTTACAGTAAGAATGGCAGAAAATAACACTAAATATGGATCTGTAGGCAAGGTGAGACTGGATAGTGTTTATGTCCTTTTTTTCTGTTTGCATATTGCATCATTTTTTATCAGGGGAAAATGGGTCTTTGAAATTTTTTTACTTAGATACTGGCAGAAGATAAATCTTTTAAAATAGTAGTATTCTTGACCTCTTCTATATTTATTTCCTCCTAATTCTCATGTGGAACTATGCTTCCTATATTTTAAAAATGCATATTTAGAAATATATAATTACTTTATTGAGTTGAAAATGACCAGTGTACTATTTGGAATATATAAAAGTGATGTATTTAGGTGTCTTTACAAAATTGAAGAGCTCTCATGGCAAAGTGGTCAAAGCACTTGGCTGCTAACTGAAAGATTGGTGGCTCGAACTTACCAGTCCACTACAGGAGAAAAATGAGGCAGTCTGCTTCTTTAAAGATTTACAGCTTTAGAAACCCTATGGGAGCAGTGTTATTCTGTCCTATAGGGTCACTATGAGTTGGGATCTACTTGATGGCCGTAAGTGCTTTACAAAATTGAGAAAGATGTAATTAAGAGGTTCTTAAAGGATCAGCATTATAGGTTGTCAGTGCTATACATTTATGCAGCATTTATAAGGCCTCCCTGACTATACATATTCTCAGTGGGAGTCAGTTCATCACCTCAACCACAGAAGTGAAAGTGTCCCCATGACATGACAGCCAAGGTACCTGTCATTAAATGCTGTGTAAGTAATTCCAAGGTAAATGACAGATTGAATTTCCTTCATTGTAAGGTTATGACAGTTGTGCCCGTAATATAGTGAAGACAGCCAAGGCTTAACCAAGTTCTTTCTGAGGAAATAGTCTATAGTGCTCCCTGGCTTTGCTTCCAATATCTTGTTCAGGTATTGTGTTGGCAACCATCAAAATTATGAAGGCAAAAGTCATTTATGGATCTTAGAACCATTGGATGGAAATTGATGAGATATAAGATATTTACCAATTTTCAAAATATATCCCAACAAATTATATACTAATTGCGAAAGGGAAAATAGAAATTTTGT
>NW_006922311.1:295128-295722 GCF_000298275.1 Orycteropus afer afer | reverse complement strand
TTTGGTATAGTGACTCTTTGTATTCCTGCCATCTTCTCTTGATGTTTCCTGCATCATTCAATATTTTGCCCATAGAATCTCTCAATATTGCAACTTGAGGCTCACTAGACTGTGAAATTATTGAGATCAAGGTTCAAGTCTTATTCGTCTCTGTTTCCTCCATGCCGTAGATTCTATAACAACACCACACATAGCAGCAAAAGCTGAAAGAGTCTGACATCTATTGTGTACCAAGTACGTAGTCATGATTCCCTATCAGGTAGTGTTTTTCCCATTTTACACAGGTAGAAACTAATGGTCAAAGAGAACAAGGAATTTGTCCAAGATAATACAGCCATTGATTTACAGAATACAAATTAAAACTCAGAACTGACTGACTTCAAAGTCCACATTCTTTCTACTTCCTCACACTGCTTTTAATATGAAATCTAATCATTAGCCAATTGACCAGTCACATGACAGAAATTAGTCACAAGAATGTTGTTGTTGTTGTTGTGTGCCGTCAAGTCGGACCAACTCATAGCGACCCCTCCTTGGGTTTCCGAGGCAGTATCACTACGGAAGTAGATTGCCCCATCTTCCTTCCGAGGAGTG
>NW_006922311.1:276801-293203 GCF_000298275.1 Orycteropus afer afer | reverse complement strand
ACACTTCTGAAATACACTACATGAGTGAATTAAGTGAACCATAAGAAAATGGTGCAACATGAGACTGGAGTGAATTGGAGAATAACTAATTTGTCTAAACAGAGCAACTGCTACTCAAGTCAAATTCATTGTTGACATTAGTAGATGAGAACCCAGTGTTGCCAGATCTTCTGATTTCATGAGGAGAAGGAGAGCTGAATATGTATGAATTCTTCTCATTTTATAGGTTGGTGGCTATTTTTTTTTTTTAATAAAACACTTGACTGGCCAAACAAAACTTATCTATGTACCATTTTTGGCCTGCTGGCCACCACTTTACAACCTCTAATATAGAATATTTTATTATTCTTCACAATGTCAGTGGTGGTCCCATCTTCCCATATAATAATAATGTAATTGCTTCACCATATGTGAGTATTTCAGGATAACTGGCATAGTTAGAAACACAACAGACTGAGTTGAACTTTAGCTGAAGTTAGTATAAAAGTGTAATAAGCTGACACTATTGGCATTTCAAACCTGATTATCTGGGAGTGAGAAGGAGGATAGAAATAGGACTCAAATGCCTTTGTCAATAATTTTCAAATCTACTGATTCACATTGCCTACAACTAGTCATGTGGGTTTTAGTGATTCTCCACTTGAGTCCTTGCAGTGACTAAGAAGTAACAATATACCTGACAAATACATATTCCGAGTGATTTCTAACTTTCAGAGTCTATACTAAATTGGCAAATAAAGTTAAAAACAATTCAATTGTCTAAAACATATTTGCACTTAAAAGAGCAGATCTAGAGCTTAATTCAATTATTAAGGAAATACAGCATGGACTTCTAATCAGACTGTCTAGATTCAAATCCTTGTGCTATCATTTGTTACCTATGACCTTGGGCAAGTTATTGAAACTGTGTGTCAGTTTCCTTGTCTCTAATAGTCAAATAATAATAGTATTTACCTTAGAGTTGTGTTGTGAGTTTTATGTGAGGATTCAATGACAAAAGAAGAGCATATTTTATGTGTTATTTATTATTAGTATTAAGTTTATGAGAAAGTAACTGATTAAGAGTAATGCATAATAAAATAGTTTAAATTATGGCCAAAAGTATTATCTTAAAGTCCTAATTTGGTAGGATGGAAACAGCTTTTTACAAATTAGTTTTAAATACAGTAATTTTGTAAGAATCTCTTCAGCAGTAATTGAACGATAATAACTACCAAAGTCATTGGTATTCTGCATAATTTTAAAGCAGATACTTTCTTCATAGATATTCAGAATGAAATAATAAAAAATAAAAGATGAAGGAATGATTATAGATACTTAGATAGAGTATTTTTACTGGCATAAAAATTTGATGTAACCATGACTCTCCACTGGAGTGACATAAAATATCAATTCAGGAAAAGGATGATAAAGAAAAAATTTTAAAGCATTTTGTCAGATACCTTCTAGAACTGCTAAATTGCCTTTCTATTCTCAATAACATGAGTCAGAGGCCTCAAAGCCAGTATAAAAAATGTGAAACAATCCATCTCAGAAGCAGAACCTGATAGGAGAAAACAGGATTTCCAAATCAATTTGTCATGATCCAATATGGATTAAGCAGTTTATTTGTTTTGACATTTCTCATTTGCTAAGTGCCAGCATGCCAAAGTAATCTCTCAGTGATACATACACAGACCAGAACATTTATTATTATTTATTTAGGGGATTTATAGCCCCTTTTCCTCCAGAGAAGTCATTTGAAAGCAGAAATATTTTAAAACTAAAACTGCATGTGGTTTCACCTGATAATAGTTTAATCTCATCGTTTCACCCCTGCCATGGAAAAACATGCTCTACAATCTTGGACGAGGTAGGAAAGACTGTCCAGCTTCATGCAGAAAATACAACCACTCTTGGGTTCACTTGATCATCTACCTCTGACATAAAGCAAAAGTACTCATTTTCTGGAACTTTCCTAGTCCAACATAATTCTTTCCGATTTTTGTCACTATTCAACTGAGGAGGAATAGAGAGAACCGCTCTACTTAAAACTGTTAAGAGATAGGACAGGATAGCAGAATGAGGTCTTGATTTGGAGTCAGACCAATTTGAGTTTGAGTCTTAGTACATTAATTAACTATTTGACATTAAAAAAGTTAAATTACCTCTCTATGATGAGGTCAATATGTGGTCTAAGTAGTTTGCTGCCTTGGCATCCATTAACTCCTCCTTACTATCCTTGCAGCCAGTTTCTGACTTGGCCATTCCTATTTTATCTCACAGCCTCTCAACAGCTGGTCTCTAACTGGCCATCCAGGCAAGCCCCATGGGTTTTCCAGTGACAAAAACCTCTTACTATTTTGTAACTCAATATAGTGTAGTGCCATCAGACTCTGTTTAACTTCAGAGGGGATAATGAGAATCAAGATCAGCCCAAGACTGATTTCTATAAGGTGAGAGTCAGACATACCTCCACTCTCCAACTTTTTCACCCTTTCTGATAACTTGTCCTCCTCACAGCTCTCTCTCGTTCTCTAGTGGGTTTTATAACTTGTTGCAATGGCCACACAGAACTTATATACCATACTCATGACTACGTGATTTATTAAGAAAGGAACAGGATAAAATTCAGGATCAGGATAGAGGACACCGTTCTTCAATCAGGACAGCTTCCAGCCAGGAGAATGCTCAGATTCTTCTCAGCCATGCCCACAGGCAAGCATCATTCTCAGTCTCTGCCACTGTCTCCAACTCAGGCCTAAACTCTGCTCAGGCAACTGTTACAGCTCTTTTGATTCTACCATCAAGTACCTGGAGGCACGCCATTCCACCAGCAAGCCTGCTACCTGAAAGCCCTCAGCTCTTTCATTTTGGGGATTGGGAAGATTTCTGTAGCTGTCTCACTCCACTGTCTCTATTGCAGCTGCACCATCTTCTGCCATCTTGTGCTATCTCCAGTGTTACAGCTCTCTATTTCTCCTGGGTCTAGAATGTTCTCATTGCAGGGGTGACAGGTCCAACAGATGTGCTCCACTCCCAATTCTTCTTCTTGATGGTAATGATGCCCCAATCAACCTCTGTGGATTTGGTTAGGTTAAACCTAACATAAAAGCAAAACTGACCAATTGCCTTAGTAGACCATAGCCACCTAGTTTGTGTAGTAATTGACCAATCGTTGCAGGGATTCTACTCACCTCATATGCATAGTACAATAACAAATCCCTTTGTCAATTTGTGTCAAAAGTCATCTTAGTAGAAAAAACTACAAACTCAGGTCAAGAAAGCCCATATACAGAGAGAAACTGTTACCCTGCACATAGTCTCTCAAAAATTAATGCACTTCCTGGTCATGTCTCATATAGTTTCCTGTGATAAAATTCTCCCTTTTCCCTCACTAATGCACTAGAAACTTTCAAACCAACCCAAAAATCACAACTTATCCAGAAGTCTTATAGTTAGGACTGACCAATAAATTGTTACCTTGCCCTCAGGTAACAATTTATCGGTTACCTCTGTGTCCCGTGTTGAGGCTTGCTGTGGTTTCATCTCCTGAACCCATGAATACTAATTTTTTTTTTCTTTCCTTCCTGCATGAGTCTCACCTTTCATTCCCTGCCTAACAGACCATCTAAGAAACAGAATTCTTTGAGTCAAACTTAATACAACCTCTGAGCTTGATTAAACCAAACCAAACCAAACTCACTGCTGTGGAGCCAATCCCAACCCATAGCGACCCTCCTTGATTTTCTGAGGTGGTATCTCTGCGGAAGTAGATTCTTCAGTCTTCCTTCTGAGGAGTGGCTGGTGGGTTTGAACCACTAGCCTTCTGGGTAGCAGTCAAATGACTTAGGCACTACACCACCAGAGGTCCCCTGAGCTTGATTATTCATCTATAAAACAGTGATAATACTTTTTCTCATTGAATTATACTGATATATAAATTGTTATTGTTAGATACCGTTGAGTCAGTTCCATAGAAATTTTGTGTACAACAGAACGAAACACTTGCTGGTCCTGTGCCATCTTCACAATTGTTGTTGTGCTTGAGTCCATAGTTGCAGCTACTGTGTCAATCCATCTTGTTGAGGATCTTCACTTTTTTTCCTTGACCCTCTACTTTACCAAGCATGATATCCTTCTCCAGGTATTAGTCCCTTCTGACAACATGACCAAAGTACAAGGTACAACAAAACTAAGTTTGATAATATAAATAAAGGCTTGGCCCATAGTACCTTAATAAATATTTATCCCCTTGCCCTCCTAGAACTGTCAAATTTCCCTAAACTCTCACTCAGTGAATTTCATGGGGGAAATGGATTAGGAAGTGGAATGTTGGTTTAGAGTATAAGTACAAAAAGAAGTGAATAGACATCTTTCTCTGGTACAGACTCATATTTTCTAAAGTGATTCTCAGAGGTTCTATTCTCTAAAATATCTTCTTCAGCCTGTTTTACAAGAAGATTGTGAATAAAAGGATTAACTCCAGTTCTGTATACTACAACTGAGCACAAAAAAATAAAATAATATATAAAAGAAGATGAAAAAGAAAAGGAGAAATCAAAATTACTAGATCTGTGAAGGGATTTTACCTCAATATGAGGAAAATCAATTTCTTAACTGGAGAGCCAGAAATGTCATAAGAGAACAGATATTTTCAGCATCCCAAACTTTGCTATGCTGGGATGACTCCATAAATAATAATCTGCTTACTCAAACTATGGCCATTTGTGTGTGTGTGTATGTGTGGGGTTATACCCCTTATTGAACATTGTGTATATTAATTATATTTTAACTGTATTGGCTTAAGTGCACTTCAGAATTTTCATTTATGGTTTGACACTGAAAAGAATGGACCAGCTAGAAGGTTCTGGCTTATAAGAACTTATTTTAATTCTCCTGGAATCCACATTTCTGAGTCCATGGAGTTGGGGTGACCTGCTCATGCCATTTGTCCTTAGATATCCTTTTGAATATTGAGCTTTTAAGGAATTGTTTTCCTAAAACCCCCTTTGAGTCAAATAATAGCCTAGCAAGCAGTTTAGTGGAGATTGTTTTGCTTTAGGCATTGGGCTCTTTTGGAGAACAATGACCTTCAGAAGACAACTTTGCCTGGACTCTGCCTGTGTAACCTGCTTTCATTATCCCCTCTTGGAAGTGTATTCCCAATACCTTCAGCTTGGCACACCTGATTCAAACCATATCTATTCACAATAAATATATTCTGTTACACTAATGCTTGATGTTACTCTGTACATTTAGGTTTCTAATACTTATGAAATAACTTTTAAAAAATGGGGATGTGAGATGTGGACAGATTCCAAATTTTGATTTTTGGGTGTTAAAAAGAAAGCTAAACAAATTAAACACATACCCACATGTAGATATCATTCTCTGCTTGATAACCAGAGAAAGAAGTAAACCCCAGGACTTTCCCAAATCCAAAGCAATGTCACTCCCTAACAAAATCTGAATTATGATGGCAACCATTTATAGGAAGGTACTGTGTGCCTAGCATGTCAGACATACAAACTTGTTTGATCCTCACAGCAAATGCTAGGAGGACACTGCTTTCATTACGACCTAGTTTAACATCAAGGGACCAAGACTAGGAGAATATTGGTCCATACCATCCCTAAAACCATGAAGTTGGAAGCCAAGGTTTTCTAATTCAGAAACCAAAGTCAACCTATATCCTGAAAATGCACAAAAACTGTGTCTCATGTATTCCTACAGAAGGCCCAAACCCACAAGATTTGGGTTTGGAAAATAAATGGGTAAGAGGCTTGAAATAAGTATTTAAAAGAATTCCAAGGGCAATTATTGTCTCAAAACTTCCTGTATATTTAGTTGCTTAGATACACAGTTGAAAACAAGAAAGAATATAAAAAAGGAGATTCAGAATAAAAAGAGATTTTGACAAAAGATTATAGTCAGGAATCCAAAAGGACATCTAAAAAGAGTGAAACAGATAAGGTGAAAAAGAACCAAAATACAAACTTTAAATTTGGGGTGAAATTCAAACTAACCTACATCTCCAGGGCAGGTTCTATCTAACATGCAGTGCAAAGTCACTGAAAGTTGAATTTAATGATCACTGATATTCTTTGATCCCTATAGGTTACACTACTCAATAGCCATGGGAGGGGGGAAGGGTAACTGCCTTTGATTTGGCATTTGAAAGCTAGCTCTTGGAATTTCTCAAGCAACTGAAGTGTCTTTGTTTTTCTAAAACAGCAGACAATTGGTAGTGTAGTGCCTAAGGCTGCTCTCCAGAAGGTTAGCAGTTCAAACCCACTAGCCACTCTTTAGAAGAAAGATTGGGCAATCTACTCCCATAGTGAAACTGCCTCAAAAACCCAAGGAGGGGTTGCTATGAGTCTGATCAGACTCAACAGCAGTTAGATGAGGGGACATATCAAAACTGGCAACTAAACTCATGATGTAATTAATCATTGGTTGTTGTTGTTGTTATGTGTCATTGAGTTGGACCCGACTCAAAGCGACCGCTCCTTGGGTTTCCGAGGCAGTATCATTACAGAAGTGTCAGAAGTGTATTGTCCAATCTTCCTTCCAAGGAGTGACTGGTGGGTTTGAACCGCCAGCCTTCTGGTTAGCAGTCAAGTGCCTTAGGCACTACACTAGCAGAGCTCCTGTAGTTAATCATACATGTTAATTATTTACTCAGTCATGACTATGTATTGAGGCCTCACTCATGCATATACAATGTTATAAAGGACCTTGAACATGGATGTAGTAGGACTTCCTGAATTGGGAAAAGAACAGAATTTCCTAGGGGATAATGGAAATCTCACACCCAAACCCTGCCCTAGCAAAACCTGTCCTTCTCTTTGTTTGTATCTTTTCTGGTTACAATAAATGGGTGATTGTTAGTATAGATGATTTGCTATCAGGAATGGATTACTCAATAAGCATGGTAAGCATGTGCTTAAGCCATCAACAAAACAGGGTCACCAGTTCCAAAGCAAAGACCCACAGATGCCAAGCAGACAGGACACAAGGAAAAGCTAGAGCCACAGTGGAAGGGATCTAGCCAGGCACTGTAGGAAATTGATACCGTCTCTGGTGTGTGAGAATGTGCAAGCCAGAAATAAAGTTCATGCAGGGTCATGAGAGCACTCAACTGCAAGGTTGTTTAAGCTATGAGGCCCCTACCACTTCAACACATCCGCTGACATCTATCTCCCACAGTCCTCTCCAGTGTAACTGAAACTCCTTATCTGGACAAGTCCCTTGGGAGTACACTATTTCTAAAAAATAAGAGATGGTGTGAGCAGTCAAAGCTAGCTCTGCAGTCACCCAATACCCAACTGGAGCCCACATGAGCAGTTATTGAGCAAGGACAAATTATATTCATAGATAATAGGACTCTAATCCATTTTGAGAGAACTGTTGTATATCCAAGTCTGCTTATCCAGCAAATTCAACTGGGGGACCAGCAATGGTCTTTGCTATGACACAAAGGTAGACTCTTGAACACATCCTGTTAAACAACCAATGTTGTTGTTGTTATGTGCCATCAAGTCAGACCCAACTCATAGCGACCCCTCCTTGGGTTTCTGAGGCAGTATCACCATGGAAGTAAAGTGCCTAACCTTCCTTCTGAGGAGTGGCTGGTGGGTTTGAACTGCCAGCCTTCTGGTTAGCAGTCAAGTGCTATCAAGTCAGACCCAACTCATAGCGACCCCTCCTTGGGTTTCTGAGGCAGTATCACCATGGAAGTAAAGTACCTAACCTTCCTTCTGAGGAGTGGCTGGTGGGTTTGAACTGCCAGCCTTCTGGTTAGCAGTCAAGTGCTTTAGGCAATCTCTGATGACCCTCAAAAGTGAGGGAATTTAAATAAGCTGATGACTGCAATAGATTCAGTCAAGTTAGTTTTTAACTCTAGAGTCATGTTATATTTATAACTTTAAGTTTAAATTATGTTTGACATACGCATAAATGTAATCTAGCATACATTTAATATAATTTTAATATGAGTAATAATGTAATATACTAGCATAGCAAATGTACAAAAAATACTGGAAACATTAGTATTTATCTAATAAGAAAAGTTTTAATTTATATGCAGAAAGGATCAAATCTGGAGATCCTGGATAGAGTGGGAGGGAAAACATGGAACAAAATCTGGAAACTCAATAATGACCAGAATTACTGGTCAGATGAAATCTGGGGAGACTCCAAATACCATGGCCCTGGAATACATTCTGCACCTGGAATAAAACGCACCCCCAGGTGCAGGCTCTCAGCCCAATAGTTAACAAGATGTACATGCAGACCACTCAACCCAGGATGAAGCACCCACATACTCTATGGTAATACATCACTTAGAGCAATAGACCATGGGACACCAAAGGACCAACATTCAAATTGAGGAAATGCAGGAAAAACAGGAATGCATAAATATGAGGGGCACAAGGGGAGGGTTACAGGGTAGGGAGGGGAGGAGACTGGGTTAGGGTTGGACATGGTGAATGGGGAATGAAACTAAATGTATACCTTACATTGAATGTAAAACAAGATCTGAAAATAAAAATAAAGAAATAAAATATAAAGCTAGGACTCTAAAAAAAAAAAAAAGAGGTCCCTTGCAGCCACTTGCCCAGTGCTATATGTCATCTAATGTCCTGACTGCTGCTTCCATTGGCATCAATTGTAGAACCAAGCAATGTGAAGTCTTTGACAACGTCAATCTTTTGTCCATTTTTCTTAATGCTGTTATAGGTATGGTTGTGAGGATTTTTGTTTTCTTTATATTGAGATGTAATCCATACTGCAGACAATAGTCTTCAATCTTCATCAATAAGTACTTCAAGTCATTCTCACTTTCAGCAAGCAAATTTATGTCGTCAGCACATCGCAGGTTGTTAATGATTCTTCCTCCAATCTTGATACCACGTTCTTCTTCATATAGTCCAGTTTCTCGGATTATTTGCTTGGCATACAGATTGAATAAATATGGTGAAAAGATAGAAACCTGACACACTCCCTTCCTGATTTTGAACCATGCAGTGTCCCCTTGTTCTGTTTGAACAACAGTCTCCTGGTCAATGTACATGAGTACATTCCTCATGAGTACAATCTAGTGTACTGGAATTCCCATTCTTCTCAATGTCATTCACAATTTGTTGTGATCTACACAATCAAATGCCTTTGTATAGACAAAGAACACAAGTAAACATATTTCTGGTATTCTTTGCTTTGAGCCAAGATCCATCTAACAGGCAGCTATGATATCCCTTGTTCCACGTCCTTTTCTGAATCCAGCTTGCATCCATGGAAGTTTTCTGTCAATACACTGCTGCAACCATTTTTGAATTATCTTCAGTAAGATCTTACTTGTGTGAGATATTAATGATACTGTTCGATAATTTCCACATTCTCGGAAATGACCTTTCTTTGGAATGGGTACAAATATGGATCTCTTCCAGTCAGTTGGCCAGGTAGGTGTCATCCAAATCTCTTGGTATAACTGAGTGAGTGCCTCCAGTGGGGCATCTGTTTGTTGAAACATCTGAATGGGTATTCCATCAATTCCTGGAGCCTTGTTCTTTGCCAGTTCCTTCATTGCAGCTTCAACTTCTTCCTTCAGTACCATTGATTCTTGATCATATGCCACCTCCTGAAATGGATGAACATCGACCAGTCTTTTTTGGTACAGTGACTGTGTATTCCTTCCAACTTCTTTTGATATTTCCTGCATCATTCAATATTTTGCCCATAGAATCTTTCAATATTGCAACTCGAGGCTTAAATTTTTTCTCAGTTCTTTCAGCTTAAGAAATGCTGAGCATGTTCTTCCCTTTTGGTTTTCTAACTCCAGATCTTCACACATTTCATTATAGTAATTGACTTTGTCTGCTTTTTGAAATCTTCTGTTCAGCTCTTTTATCTTGTCATTTCTTCCATTTGCTGTAGCTACTCTCTGCTCAAGGGCAAGTTTTCAAGTCTCTTCTGTCATCTATTTTGGTCTTTTCTTCTTTTCTCATCTTTTTAGTGACTGCTTGCATTCTTCATGGATGATGCTCTTGATGTCATCCCACAATTTTGCTGGTTTTTGGTCATTCCTGTTCAATGCGTCAAATCTATTCTTTAGATGGTCTTTAAATTCAGGAGAAATATATTCAAGGTCATATTTTGGGTCTCATGGACTTGCTTTAATTGTCTTCAACTTCAAGTTGAACTTTCATTTGAGCAGTTGATGGTCTGTTCCACAATCAGCTCCTGGCCTGGTTTTGGCTGAAGATCTTGAGCTTTTTCTTTGCCTCTTGCCACAGATGTAGTCAATCTGATTCCTGTGTACTCCATCTGGTGAAGTCCATGTGTATAGCTGCCATTTGTGTTGTTGAAAAAAGATTTTTGCAACAACTAATTCGTTGGTCTTGCAAAATTGCATCATGCGATCTCCAGCGTTATTTCTGTCACCAAAGCCAAATTTTCCAACTACCGGTGATTCTTCTTTGTTTCCAACTTTTCCATTCCAGTCATCAATAATAATTAACACATCCTGATTGCGTGTTCAGTCAATTTCAGACTGCAGAAGCTGATAAAAATCTTCAATTTCCTCATCTTTGGCTTTGGTAGCCAAAGATTTATGCTGATGCATAAATTTGAATAATAGTAGTATTAACTTGTCTTCCTTGTTGTTGTTGTTGTTGATATGTGCCATTGAGTTGGACCTGACTCATAGGGACCTCTCCTTGGTTTTCCAAGGCAGTGTCACTATGGAAGTAGATTGCCACATCTTCCTTCCGAGGAGTGGCTGGTGGGTTTGAACCACCAGCCTTCTGGTTAGCAGTCAAGTGCCTTAGGCACTATGCTACCAAAGTTCCCAGTCTTCCTTGTAGGCATATGCATATTATCCTATCACTGACAGCATTGTACTTCAGGACAGATCTTGAAACATTCTTTGTGATGATGAATGCTATGCCATTCCTCTTCAAATTGTCATTCCTGGCATAGTAGACCACATGGTTGTCTGATTCAAAATGGCCAAAACCAGTCCATTTCAGCTCACTAATGCCTAGGATATCAATCTTTATGTGCTCCATTTCATTTTTGACAATTTCCAATTTTACTAGATTCATACTTTGTACATTTCATGTTCCAATTATTAATGGATGTTTGTAGCTGTTTCTCCTCAATTTGAGTCATGTCATGGCAGCAAATGGAGGTCTCAAAAGCTTTACCTTATCCAGAGCAGTGAGGCTGGTTCTACTCTGATGATGCAGCTCTTTCCCAGTCCTTTTTTAAGAGTCTTCCAATCTAAGTGGCTTATCCTCCCACACTGTATTAGACAATGTTTCCAGGCTATTCATAAAGTTGCACAGTAATGTATCAGACAGTGTTTCTCTGCTATTCATAAGGTTTTCGCTGGCTAATTCTTTGAGAAGTGGATAGCCTCCTCCTTCTTCCTCGTCTGTCTCAGTCTGTAATCTGTTGAAACCTGTGCACAAAGTGCAACCCTGCTGGGTTTGAAACACCGGTGGCACAGTTTCAAGTCTCACAGCAACATGCCACCACAGTTGGACAAACTGACAGACAAGTTTTTCTCTCTTATCTGTTCAAAACCTCTCCACCCTCCCCACCCTCACCTTACATAGATCCCTGCCTCTTTCCTGCCACTTGGGAGGGGCATGGACTGGGTCCCCGCCCTTACCTGGATCCCTGCCTCTGCTTCCTTGCTCTGTTCTGCTCCCCCCCACCCCTGGCTTTTTCTATGGTAGGTAGCATAGTGCGTAAGGCACTTGACTTCTAAGTGGAAGGCTGGTGGTTCAAACCCACCAGCCACTCCTCAGAAGGAAGATTGGGCAATCTACTTCGACAGTGATACTGCCTCGGAAACCCAAGGAGGGGTCGCTATGAGTCAGGTCCGACTCAACAGCACATAACAATAACAGGAATGAATTATTTTAAATGACATAATTTTATATCCAGGTAAAATAAAACAGCAATAACTAAGTGGAACACAAAAATGGAAGCTCACAGAAAATAAAAATAAAAGTATTTGTAAATCTCTAAAAGCAATTCCAAAATTGCATTCCTTTTTTAAACATCATGGATCAGAAGAGATTTCCTCTGTTGAACACTTGAGTTTAATGGGTATAAATTATTCTGCTAGTATTACCAGTGCTGAAAATACTAATAACAATATAAATACAACTGAATTGTTTCCAAATTCTGCATCCATTCTTTGCTGTATAAAAAAATAATAATAACAAGAGCATAGAAAGTGAAAATTATTTTCAAATCTGAAATTTTTACAACTGCCAATTTCATAAATAACGGAAATACAGATCTTGCTTTGTGGACTAATTTTTCTTCTAAGGATGTAAATTATTAGATCAAAAAAGAGTCAAGTGATTGTCAACATTGCAGTGGACCATTTGAATTTATGTGTAGAAAATTTCTGGATGGTAAGCAAGGTAAAACTGCTGGTTGGTAACCAGAATATATTTCTAGGGTGCAAAGCTAGCAGTGAAAACTATAAGAGAGAATGGCTACTGTACTCTTCATCAGATAATTCTGTATATTGTTTTCTTTGTAAACTATTCAGTCCTAAATCATTTCATTCTCAATTTGCTTTAGATGAATTTAGTGATTGGCACAACTTGAACATGATTGATAAACGTGAGAGCATTCAATTAACAGAGACTATATGTTGTCACAGGAGCTGCGATAGCATACTGCCTAAGGCACTTGACTGCTAACCAGAAGGCTGGCCATTCAAATGCACCATCCACTCCTCGGAAGGAAGGTTGAGCAATCTACTTCCTGTAGTGATACTGCCTCGGGAGACCCAAGGAGGGGTCACTATGAGTTGGTCCGACTCAATGGCACATATCAACAACAACATATGTTGTCATATATAAACTGAAGGCATATGATTTTGGTTTAACTCATGAACTGGAACTACAAATTAATGAAACATGTCTACATTGGAAAGCCATTTTGCAATAAATTGTTTCTATCATTATAACAATCACTGAATATGAACTATCTCTTTGAGGAAGAAATAAAATTTGGGTCCCTACAAAATGGAAAATTTTTAATTTACTTGAACGTGTTGCTCAGTTTGACTCATTGTTAGTAGGTCATGTCTCAAAATGTGGTAACAAGGAAAGGGAATCTATCAAATATGTATAAAACTATGTGTAAAGAATTAATAAACTTAGTAAGTGATAAAGTTTGATCAACTATTTTCAGTAAAGTAACTATAGCTCAATATTTCAGTTTGTCCACTCCTGTTCTTTCTCATACAGATCAGCTAAGTATTGCTTTAAGATACCCATCTGCAACAGATGGAAAACATGTTGAGCAATTTATCATTTCTAGTGGTTTAAAAAGTCATTCTGGTAAAGAAATTGCAAACAAGTACTTCACTATGTGAAGTTTGCAAAACTGATTTTTCTATGTGCAGAGGCCAGTCCTATTACAATGCTGCCAATATATCAAGGCGTGAAAGCATGCAACACAAAATTTACAATGTATTGAATATACCACTTTCATACCTACCATGTTCTGTGCATTCACTTATTCTTGCAAGATATAGTACAGTAGATTGTTGTGTGGAAGCAGCTGATTTATTTTCTACTGTTCAGTTACTCTACACATATTTTGCTGCCTATATTCACCAATGGGTAGTTCTTAAAACACATTTATGCAATGATCAAGAATTAATTGTTGTTGTTGTTGTTATGTGCCATCGAGTCAGCCTCAACTCATAGCGACCCCTCCTTTGGTTTCTGAGACAGTATCACTACGGAAGTAGGATTGCCCAACCTTCCTTCCGAGGAGTGGCTGGTGGGTATACCTTCCTAATATACACTGGGAAATGCATACTGTAATGAGTGCAACACTAGAACTGCACACTCAGATTACAGATGCTTTAGAAAGTTTTGCTGAACCAGACATAAACAGGAGACTAAAAGAGAAGCTGAAAACACCACCAAGAAAATGTAAACATTTTCTTGTTTATCTTAGTTATGTGGAAAAATATATTGCAGCATTTTCATCAGATGAGTCAAGTTCTCCCAAATTCAAAAGTAAATTTAAAGACATTAAGAGATCTCTACTTGTCATTAATATAATTACACAATTTAAAAGAAGATTTTGAAAATACAACAAAACAAATACTGTTAATCAAGAAATTCACCATTACAGAAGCATTAGAAAGAAAAAAGTAAATGACAGAAGTACTCCAGAAGTATTGAGTGCCAGCCATCAATTTCATGTAACCACATACTACACCATCGACCCACTTCAATCTTGCTTGAAAACAAGAGTGAAAGTGCATGAAGTTTTTTTCAAATAGATTGTCCTACTTAAACAATGTAGATACACCTGATGAAGAATGCATAAGGGCATTCAAGAAATTAATGAAGGCTTATCCTAATTACTTACATACAAACTTTTACAGAGAAGTTTAACAACTTCATTCTTACATGAAAACTAAGTTTGGAGATTCAGTAAATATAAATTTTATTCATTTGGGCATGTATAATTCCATAAGAGCAGCAGAAAATGCAGCATGTTTTTCCCAATGTTGAAATTATTTTACACTTATGCCTAACTTTAATGTTCACAAACTCTGTAACAGAACATTCATTTTTGTCTCTAATGAGACTCCAAAACCCTCAGCATACAACAGTGATTGAAGAAAGACTCAATTCATTATCCTTATTATGTATAGAAGTAGATGTTGTTTTGCAGCTTAATGTGATTAAATCATTGAAGAATTTGTGAGAGCAAAGAATAGAAGATATGTTTTTAGTTATAACATGTTAGAGATGAAAGATCAATCTAAAAATAAAATACAAAAATTTGTTGTAATATTTTTTTTCTGATTATTAAATTTTCTTTTCTTCTACCTGATGGAACTACTGAGGCTATGGCCCCTAGCTGCCCTTCAGATCTGGAATTGAACCCACTCTTGTAGCTTCAGGTCTGGAATTGAACCCACTCCTGTAGCTTCCAGCCAAACAAAAGACAGGCATGTGAGCTGAACATTTACATTAGATAGATGCACTCATTGGCGAGATCAATCATGAGAGAATAGAAGTGCTCCGTATACACAGGGAGACAGTTCAGGGGGCAGGAGTGTATGGACGGAAGGACACAGGAAAGAGGTAACTATGGAGAGGAAGTGGGAGAGGAGCTGTTGCATTGAGGGAAATTGTAGGCAATGTCATGAGACAAAGTGCGTGTGAGCTGCTCTATGGAAAGTGAATTAGCTCTGTAAACTTTCACCAAAATCACAATTTTTAAAAAAATACATATTTTCTTATACCTTTTCATTGGTTCATTTATAATTATAGCATATATTATGAAACAAGCATCAAAATGGAAGTATGAGTTTTTGAAAGCAAAATTGTTGAAAGCCAGTTTTTCATTGTTGGAGATCACAGAATTTTACATCGCATATTAAAATAACTAAGTTCACTGACTCATTATCTTTATTGTAGAATATGTGGACTATTCTTTATGTAGAAAATGTGGTATATAATAAAAATCTTAGTAGCTCACATTCACTATAAATGTTATAATCTAGTTTATCTAATTCTGCTGAAATAGTATACATCAGTTTTGTGTTCAATAGCTAATATTATGTTGTTGTTGTTATGTGCCATCGAGTCAGACCCAAATCATAGCGACCCTTCCTTGGGTTTCGGAGGCAGTATCACTATGGAAGTAGACTGCCCTATCTTCCTTCTGAGGTGTAGCTGGTGGGTTTGAACCGCCAGCCTTCTGGTTAGCAGTCAAGTGCCTTAGGCACTATGCTACCAGAGTTCCTAGTTAATATTATAGTTGCATTTAAAAAGATGTCACATCATGGACGGCTAAGACACACACACATATGTGTATACATAATTCACATATCTTATTGTAATTATGTGAGTAAGTCAAGAAGGGGACACCGTATATGATCAGTGTTTAGGGTCTTCACATGCCTTGATATGGCCCTGTGAGTCACTTAAAGGAATTAATGAAACCACAGTGCTCAAGAAGAGCCAGCAGAGAGGCTGATGTTTGCCTATGTGGCATTCTGAAGGGCTGAATCATTCTAGCTTGTGAACTCTGACTTAGCGGAATGGCTAATACAGAGAAAGGCTTCATGAACAACTGATCTTGGCTACAATTCAGGTAGATGTAACTTAGAAGAAAGACTATGCTGTTTGGGGCAAATAGTTATGAGAAAGGGATGAGAGAAGGTAAAGACCAAATCCGGAGTTCTGGCAAGATAGCAGACTAGGCAGAAAGACTGCACAGACCCTCTTCAACAAAAAAAAGGGAAACCAATTAACACAGACATAGAAGATAATCCTAGACCCCTGAGCCTTGAAGGGAAAGATATAGAAGTGGACTAAACCCCAACTAGCAGAAGAATTTGCATGAAAATACC
>NW_006922311.1:267589-273199 GCF_000298275.1 Orycteropus afer afer | reverse complement strand
TCATTGAGAAAGAAGGGCTGCCTATGCATAGGAAGACAGCTTAGGGGGCAGGAGTCCATGGAGGGATGGACACTGAGAAGAGGTAACTATGGGGGAGGAAGTGGGAGGGGAGGGGACATTGACTGTGGTCAATGTCATGAGACAAAGTATATGTAAACTGCTGTGTGGAAAGTGAATTTGCTCTGTAAGTCTTCACCCAAATCACAATAAAAAAAAGGGGGGGGGGAGACCAAATCCACTTCCTGGTAGGAATTGTATTCATATAGTTCCTTACAATGAAGATGGGCCCAGCTAACTTGCCCCTTGTTTAGTGTAGTTGGAGCACTCTAAGTGGAAGCGAATGTGCATCCTACGCCCTCACAAACCAAAATGTGTGCTTCATGGTTCCTGATTCTGTGCAACACTCCTACCTGCAAAGGGGTCAGAAGCATAAGTTTCTGACATTTGTGCTTCTACAGTAAAAGGCTAGTTCTCTTCTACAGATACTCATAAAGAGGAGAATTCCCTAAGCACAGACTCTAAACACTTATTGCCGTCCAGTTGGATCCGACTCATAGTGACCCCTCCTTGGGTTTCTGAGCCTCTATCACTATGGAAGTAGATTGTCCAACCTTCCTTCTGAGGAGTGGCTGGTGGGTTTGAACTGCCAGGCTTCTGGTTAGCAGTCAAGTGCCTTAGGTACTATGCCCAGGGAATTCAAATTCTAGAAAACTAAAAGGGATAATAAATATCCACTGACAAATTGTTTCCATTTCTGCTCTTTAATAGGGCCTCAAAACTGCACAGACAGTACTATAGAGCCCTTTTTGCAATGTTTCCATTATACCAATTTGCAGAAGTCTCTTCACTGCATCCCAAAGCTCCAAGAAAGTATCAAAATTACAGAGCTACAGGCTTTAGTAGAAAGTGCAAAGCACTCCTTAACCCTATCTTGCTCCAAGACAGGTTTTGTTGGATCTGATGAAATTTCTAATTCCAATTGTCAATGTCCAAATGTCAGATCCCTCCCCAGAGTATTTGGGACATGACTCAAAAAATAAAGTTGTTTTGGAATCAAATATTTCCAGGGCATTTGACTGCTAACCAGAAGGCTGGCAGTTCAAACCCACCAGCCACTCCTCAAATGGAAGATTGGGCGATCTACTTCTGTAGTGACACTGCCTTGGAAACCAAAGGAGTTGTCACTATGAGTCGGATCTGACTCCACAGCAATGAGTTTAGGAAATTGCAGAATTGAATGTATCTGAAAGACATGCCACCATTTAAATTTGTGTCCCTGAATGGTCTCATTGTGCCACACTGTTGATCTGAATCCCCCATCATGGATCCTCTGTTCTACAGGACCACTGAAATCCTACTGGATATGCTCAATTCTGGGAAACCCAGTTTATCATTGTGGTAGTTCAGTTTGTGTATCAACTTGGCTGGGCCTGGTTGAGTGGCTGGGTAGATGGTGGTAGTTATTGCCCATGATGAGATTGATAATCAACTCCATGGTTGAATCTACTGTGAGCAGCTGAGTAGCTGCCTTAGGGATGTGGTCTGCTTCCTGTATATAAGCAGAGGCCTTGGGGAATGGTCTCTAGTTTATGGCACACTTGGACCCAGCATGTAGCCGTGTCGTTGTTCAGCTGCCTGCCATGCTCTGCCGACCTTGGGACTTACAATGGACTTAAGTTAATGGCCTTCCATGTGGTTTGGTAACATCAGGACTGTGCCATTTTATTTGTCAACCTTGGGTTTATCAGCCTCAGCAGCAAGCAGCTATTTGAGTGAAGAAACCTCTAGCTCCAGTGGGGTGGGAGTAGGAAGCAGAGCTGTACTCCAAGGTTGAGGGGCTTTCACCCAGCCCCTAGAGCCTGGCACTTGGAACTCGGACTTCAAGCCTCCCAAACTGTAAGAGAATAAACTCCTCTTTGTTAAAACCATCCCATTTGTGGTATATTTCTGCCAGAGCAGCACTAGGTAACCAGAACAATCATGAAGTCCCTGTCTTTCACATCTACCTTGCTTCATTTCAAAGCTTCTTCTAGATTTAGGTGTAGCCAAGTATTAATACCAAAACAAATGAATAAAATGTTTCAAAAAGTAACTTTCGATTAAGACAGTCAGGTTTCAAATCTTGGCTGTACCACTTACTGGTTATATGGCTTTGGGCAAATTATTAACCTCTGAGCCTGTGTTGTCTCTTCTATAAATTAGAGCTGCTAACATTCTCCGCCTCATAAAGTTTTGGGGACAATTAACATTAGTACATAATGATGCATGTAAAAGCATCTGGAATGGTATCTAAAATATTTTGTTTTTTCTTGCATTAGTTTCCTGGGGCTACTGTAACCAATCACTTCAGCATGGTGGCTTAAAACATCAGAATTTTATTCTTTCCGAGTTCCGAAGGCCAGAAGTCCAAATAACTATTACTGGGCCAAAATCAAGGTGGCAACAAGGCTTTGCTCCATTGGAGGCTCTAGTGGAGAAGCTGTTCATCTCTTACCTTCTGTTGACTTCAGTCATTTCTTGGCTTGGGGCTGCATCACTCTAATCTCTGCATCTGTAGTCACATTCCTCTTCCTCTTCTGTCTGTAACTGTACCTCCTTTTATCTCCCTCTTATAAGGATAGTTTTGCTTGTGTTTAGTGACCACCCAGATAATCTAAATGAATATCCCATCAAATATCCTTAATTTAATCACAAATCTTGCCATAAAACATATTATTTACACTTTTGTCCAGTAAGGTAACGCTCACAGACTTTAGGGATTACGGCATGGATATGTTTTGGGGGCTGTTATTCAGCCTAATACACTTTGCAATCCTACTATCAATTTTTTTTGACAAAATTGAGTTTTAAGAAGATTGACTAATTTGTCAAAAATGTTATAGCTGTTATGTGGAAGAAACAATGTTCTAAATTTTTCCAAAGAGTTAGCTGAGAACTCTGATGAGCTACGGAAAAACAACTGAAAAAAAAAAAAAAAAAAGAAGAGCAAAAGGATATAATCTACAAGGAACCAAAAGCTCTAATCCTCAGTTTCTATGTCTCCAAAATGGGCGGATTAGACTTGATTTCCAAATTGAGGTGACATTCTTCTAGCAATTCCTAGTATGTCTTCTCCAAATTTCCGGTTAAAATAGTTAGGAAGACATGAAAAAATAAATTAACATGCAATAGTCTAAGAAATTAAGGATAATAGGAAATCATCTACAAGAATTTAGGAGGAATTACTAGTAGTAGAATATGTATGGAAATGAATTGATGAATAAAACTGTTGGCATAGATGTGTGTTGTTCTTTAACACAGAACATGAGGGTAGGGTAGATGATGGTAGGAAAATGGCAAACCTTATAAACACTGTCCCACCACCTGCCATTAGCTTGGAGAGAGAAGGCAAAAAAAAAAAGTACATTCATCCCTATTTACCTTGCCTCACCTTGACATGCAGGTGCTGTTATATAGGTTATAAAAGTTAGGGCTTCCATGTTGCCACTCCTCCACTATATCCCCCATATACATATCAGCATAGCCTTTTAACAATCATTAGGTAATACACAGCATTTCAAAAGCCAAGGTAATGACCAAGCAAACAGTATACTGTATTACACTTTGGGATATGGATGTAAAAGCAGAGCCAGGGAATATCCTAGAAACAGAACATGTCAGAAATTATAATTTTTTCACATGAATGATTCTCATTAGAAAAGAACTGTAGACTGCCACAGATGATCTGGGGATAGAATTCTCAATCCCAGAAACAAAGCCCTACAGGATAGGGTAAGAGTTAATGTAAAACCAGAAGAGCCTTATGGGATAAATTCTGTTTCTGGTCTGAGAGAGATGTTTAATAGCTCCTAAGTAGATACCTAAGGGGGAGCTCTGGTAGCATATGCCTAAGGCACTTGACTGCTAACCAGAAGGCTGGTGGTTCAAACCCACCAGCCACTCCTCGGAAGGAAGATGGGGCAATCTACTTCCATAGAGATACTGCCTTGGAAACCCAAGGAGGGGTCACTATGAGTCAGAGATGACTCAATGGCACACAACAACGTAACAACAGATACCTAAAGATACATAAAGAGCTCTGGTGGCATAGTGGATAAGGAATTTGGCTGCAAACCAGAAGGTCAGTGGTTCAAACCCATGAGCTTCTCCATGGAGGGAGAAATGTTTATGGAAATAGATGGGGCAATCTACTTCCATAAACATTTACAGCTTCAGAAACCCAGTGGGGGTCACTATGAGTTGGGATCGACTCAGTCAGTGGCAGTAAGTTTGGGTATTCTGTTGCTGTTTAAGTGGACATTGAGAGTGGTCAAGGAAAACCGTGCATTCTATCTTATAGCAAACCCTGAAACTTGACATGTATTTCTTCAATGAAACATGAAAGAAATTAAAACATTTTCATTTTCCTTATGAATTATTCCTTGTACAACAAAAGAAAAAGAATGTCATTTATCTTAAACACTTTAGGGAAATCATATCTTTGAAAATTATTTACTTCAAATAAAAGAATTTTTTAGAAAAAAAGAATATGCCTTTCTAAAAATATGCAAGAGATTTTGCAATGCATTCAAAAATAATAACAATAACATATCATGTATTGTTAGGTGCTGCTTGGTCAGCTCTGACTCATAGGGACCCTGTATACAACAGAAGTAAGCACTGTCTTGTCCTGTGCCAGCCTCACAATCCTTGCAATACCTGAGCCAATCATTGCAGCCACTGTGTCAATATATCTCATTAAGGACCTTTCCCTTTTTTGTGGACCCTGCACTTTACCAAGCATGATATCCTTCTCCAGGGAATAGTGCCTTCTGACAACATGACCAAAGTATGTCATATATCATATGATACCCTAAAAAGTCAGGATAAGACAAAAGACTGAGGCCTAATCTAAAATAAAACCAAAACCAAACTACCGCCATGGAGTCAATTCCAAAAATAATTGTTATCTTCTCTAAAACTGTAGAAGTAGAATTAAAATCCAAAGGTAGGCATTAAAGAGGTTAATTTACATATGCTTAGTTCTTTCTCAGGGAAAAACTAAAGAGGTTACCTGAGAAAACAATGGAAAAGATAGAAATATTAGGAGTAGATGATAAAATAGAGAAGAAGGTAACAAAGGGAAAAGAAACCAAAAAGAAGAAACTCCATCTATTGGAAGAAAACAAACAAAAAAACTATACCTCTGTCGATCTAAAGGGTTAATCATATTCCAAAAAGGAAGAAGATATGAACTGTGACAAATATATTAAATTTCAAAGATAAAAAAAATCCTATAAGAATATAGAAGTGTAAATGGTTTTCAACAATTTTTAAAAAATCATATTAGCCTCGTATTTTTCCTTATCAGAGTAGATTCCAGAAGAAAATGGAGTATATAGAGTTACTTAAGAAATCAGAGTATTTCCTGCATGCAATAGCCTGCAATAACCTGCAAAGTGAGAAGGATGCTGATTTTTGTGGGATTTTTTTTCAAATATGTTAGGAGCTCTGGTAGCAGTAGTATCTAAGGCACTTAAATGCTAACCAGAAGGCAGGCGGTTCAAACCCACCAGCCACTCCTCGAAAGGAAGGTTGGGCAATCTACTTCAGTAGTGATACCGCCTCGAT
>NW_006922311.1:264951-266489 GCF_000298275.1 Orycteropus afer afer | reverse complement strand
GTGGGAGCTCTGCTGGCATAGTGCCTAAGACATTTGACTGCTAACCAGAAGGCTGGTGGTTCAAATCCACCAGCCACTCCTCAGAAGGACGTTTGGGCAATCTACTTCGGTAGTGATATCGCCTCAGAAACCCAAGGAGGGGTTACTATGAGTCAGATTCAACTCGACAGCAGTAAGTTTGGTTTAGTTTTGGTGAAGCCATTCAGTAAAGACTTATGGGTCACCTACAGTCAGGAAAGAACAGTGAATAAGACAGTCTGCCACTTCAAAGTTTATAGTTATAAAAAATGGATTTACACATCATAAATGTAAAAATGTGAACGAAACACTGCCCAGTCCTGTGTCCCCCCCACGATCCTTACTATACCTGAGCTCGTCATTGTAGCCCCTGTGACAATTCATCTCGTTGAGGATATGCTCTGAAGTATGTTTTTTAGGCAACCTACATGAGTTAGTATTAAAGTACGAGGAGTTTAAGCTTCTTAATACCTTAACTATAGATTAAATTTTATAATCAATGTAATGTGAGGACTCTACTTTTAATGCTGAGTACTTACTACTGTATTAATCTCACCTCTTATGTTCCTTTTTTGGTGCTTTTTGCTTTACATCTTATATATCTTTTTGGCTTCTTATTTAATTTTTTTTTTTCACTTTTTTTGTATCATTGAGTTTTAGGCCACATCTTATAAGCATGATAAGATGGAATATTTTTAAAAAACTATATCCCCATTTTGGCTGTTGTGAATAGTGCTTCAATGAACATTGTTGTACAAGTCTTTCAGACTCTGAAAGTCTTTTGGGTATATACCTAGGAGAGGAACTGCTGGCTCATATCGTAGTTTTATTTTTAGTTTTTTAAGTAATCGGTACACTGTTTTCCACACAATATTCAAAATGTCGAAATAACCTAAATGTCTATGAACAGATGAATGGAGAAAGAAAATGTGGTACATACATACAATGGAATACTGCTCAACCAATAGGAGAAATGAATCCTTAATACATGTACAGTACGGGTGGAGCTGGAAGGCATTATGCTGAGTGAAATAAGTCAATCACAAAAGGACAAATACTGTATTTTGTCTTTTGGCTTCTTATTTATTTACTTTTTTTGTATCATTGAGTTTTAGGCCACATCTTATAAGCATGAGAAGATGGGATATTTTAAAAAACTAAATCTACCTTTTGGCTATTGTGAATAGTGCTACAATGAACATTGTTGTACAAGTCTCTGAATCTCTGTTTTTAAGTCTTTCGGGTATATACTTAGGAGTGGAATTGCTGGGTCATATGGTAGTTCTATTTTTAGTTAAAAATACACAAAAAAATTAGTTAGGCCAAAAGAAAAATAGACAAGAAAAGGCAATGTATAGAGAACAAAGTTTGTTAGTGGTGACCATGACCAAGAGTGTGAGGAAAGGGAAAAAAGGGAGGTGTTTATTGTAATTGGTGTCAATAACTTACATGCTGTAAGAAGTCGAATTGACAAAACTTGTGTGATAGATATATTTACAACAATGACCAAAAAAAAAAAA
>NW_006922311.1:258563-264851 GCF_000298275.1 Orycteropus afer afer | reverse complement strand
AAAAAACCAAACTCACTGCCTTTGAGTCAATTCTGACTTACAACGATCCCTTTTGGTTTCTGAGGTGGTAAATCTTTTCCTTCTGTGGAGCAGCTTGTTGGTTTGAACTGCCAACCTTCTGGTCAGCAGTCAAATGCCTTAGGCACCACACCTCCAGAACTCCTTATGTGCAACTAAAAACCTCATAGGATTTGGTTCCTTGCTTTTGGAGGTTTAGGGTCATGGTTTCATAGGACATCCCAGTTCATTTACCTAATAACATATTTAGTGCTTCTTTGCTACCTCTGAGTTTGTTATAGAGTGCCTGGTGTCTTAAAAGCTTGCAAGCAGCTATCCAAGGCACAACAACAATTGGTCTCTATTCTCCAGTAGCAGCAGAGGAAGAAGGACAGTCAGGAATAGGTAGAGGATACAGAATGTGTTAATTACCTCCATAAACAATTGCCTCCTTTGGTATGAGCCCAGAAGAACTAGATGGTGTCTCTTACTATCACTGAACATTTTGAGCAAAGATTCTATGGAAGAATCCTAATCAAAAGGGGGAAAATGCAGAAGAGAATTTCAAATTCTTCTGGACTGCACACATCCCGGAGCCTTAAAGTTTGGATGAACTTCTGAAACATTGCTCTGAGATAACCTTAATCCTCAAAAAACCAAAAATATCCTGTGAAGTCTTCTTAAAATCAAATAATATTTTAACTTAACTAGTAAAAAAGATCTGCTTGAGCATTCCACTCTTTTAAGAGCTATCTGTATTGAAACCAAGTAATAGAAACTCAAAAGATTAAATAGGACCCTTAGGCAGCTGTGAATTTATGTTAACAGGGGAGGAACAATCCATAAAAGGAGGGTAGGAATGGTTGCACAACTCAAAGAATGCAATCAGTGCCATGAAGTGGTACACACAGAAGCTGTTGATTTTTACAATAATCTGTTGTGTATATTCTCAACAATAAGAACAAAGTAAATAAAATTGAAAAAAGTCAAACTCAAAACTTTTTGTGCTTTAATATGTGATTATTTAGGGTCCCTAATGGTACGGGAGTTAAAGTGATCAGCTGCTAACCAAGAGATCAGTGATTTGAACCCACCAGCAGCTCAATAGGAGAAAGATATGGCAATCTGCTTCATAATGATTTACAGCCTTAAACACTCTATGAGGCTGAGCTCTTGGTTTTTTTGTTTTGTTTTGTTTTGTTTTGTTTTTTACCTTTTCATTGTGATTTTGGTGAAAGTTTATAGAACAAATTGGTAAATTGGTTTCCCATTCAACAATTCATACACATTTTGTGACATTGATTGCGATCTCCACAATGCAACAGCACTCTTCCCTCATCGTCCCTGTGTTTACCTTTTCCCTTCATTCTTCTTTCCTATCCCTTCCTGCCTTCTGAGCTTTATCCCAAGGCACATGTTGTCCTTTTGATCTGTGTGGTTGATTGTTCCAAGGGCTGCATATCTCCCTAGTGTTGTTATCTACATTGTAAGCCTATCTATTGCTTGTCTGAAAGTAGAGCTACAAGGTTGAGTTCAGTTGTAGGCTTGAAGGCTGTCTTGGGACCATAGTCTTGAGGGTTCCACCAGTCTCTATCAGGCAAGTAAGCCTGGTCTTTTTCATGATTTTGAATTTTGTTCCACATTTTTCTACCACTCTATCTGGGACCTCCCATTTTAATCTTTTTCAGAGCAGTCAGCAGTGGTAGCCAGGTACCATCTAGTTCTTCTATTCTCAGCATTATGGAGGCTAGGGTTCATGGGGTCCATTAGTTCTTTCAACTAATTATTTTTATGCTTCTTTGATTTTCTTCACTCTTCTTAGCTCTGCAAAGGAGAGACCAATAGTTGTTCCTTAGATAGCCACTCACAAGCTTTAAAGACCTCAGTCACCAGCCACCAGAGTAGGATGCAGAGCATTGTCCTTGTGAAGTATATTATGCAAATAGACCTTAATGTCTCCCTAGACTATGGTCCTGGTTCCCCAGGCCCTGCAACTTCTTTCTTTGTGGCATTTGGTTATGACTAAGAAGTTTTCACAACTTTATCCCTATGTGTTTTACTATACTCATGGATCTATTTGCAGCACACGCATGTGTGGAAATATTCCGTCAAACCTCTATGTATTTGTGGGTGTAATCCCGTTTGTCTTCAAGTGCCTGCTCAACTTGGCTGTCTATCTATGTATTCACTGACACAGGATTTTATATGTAATAATATTTTGTGTGGCTATTTTGTAGGATTTTGTTTGTAATAAATTTACCTTTGTTGGCTTTAACTCTTGCATTCCTCCCATACACATTTCCCCTTGCCTTGATCATTTTGTGCTGGCCTCCCTTTATAATATATTGCCTTTCCCTTCATTCAAGTTTATATAGGGCAGTTCTGTTCTGTCTTATAGGGTCGCTATGAGTCAAAATTGACTTGATAGCAGTGGGTTTGGTTTTTTATTTTTTTTTGGTTAGTGTAACTGATGTGTTTGATAACTCTTCTGGTTTTCTGCTTCTTGTTTTTTGTTTCTATCTATTTCATAGAGTTGTTGAAAGTATTAAATAAAATAATGGCACCGTTTCTGGCATATGATCAACTTTTTGAGGAGACAATATATTCTGATGGATAAGCCCATAAATGCTAAACTCCAACTTTTTGATTTAAAATACTCAGTTCTAACTCTTAATTGTTATTTGTCTTTGAATAAATTTACCAAATGTTTCTGATCTTCAATTACATTCTCTTAAAAAATGCTGATGATAATGGCATAGACTTCACAGAACAGTTTTAAAACATAAATCAGAAAAAAAAAAAAAAAACCATGTATCACACCTGGCATAGAGTGAGAGTTAAATAAATATTAGCTATTTTTATTCTTTGCAGAGGCTTGAATCTTGCTTTTTTTGTTTTGTAGTGATTTGGAAAACAGGTGTGCATTCTGTTTTTAATTACATTGTTGTTTATCTTTTAAGGTTTTCAAAAACACAGTGTAATCTAAACTTTTCTAATTATCAATGAACAACAGTATAATAACTTTTTACTCTCCTCTATATAACATAATAAAGGAGCTCTGGTGGCGTAGTGCCTAAGGCATTTGAGTGCTAACCAGAAGGTTGATGGTTCAAACCCACCAGCCACTCCTCAGAAGGAACATTGGGCAATGTACTTCTGGAGTGATACCTCCTCAGAAACCCAAGGAGGGGAGGGGTCACTATGCATCAGATCTGACTCCACAGCAGTGAGTTTGGTTTTTGGTTTATGTAACACTAATCTTTTAGCCCATTTTTTAAAATCATTTTGTTAATAAATCTTAATTTTATGAAGACTGAGGATTAATAATAAACTATGGATGTTTTTATTTTGCACTTTTTTTAAGGTTATTTAAGCAATTATACTAATTTTGTCTTATTTACAAAATACTGCTTGGAAGTGTAACTACCTGTTTAGTTGCTCAATCTCTGGTTTTTCTGTATGCCATGTCTTTCATATTTTTCATACTTTAATTTTGATTGAACCCTTAGTCATGTAGTCATCCTCTTTTTTGTAGTCCCTCCACTTTACCAAGCATGATATCCTTCTCCAGGGAATGGTTCCTTCTTACAACACAACCAAAGTAGGTGACACAAAGTCTGGCCATTCTTGCTTCCAAGGAGTATTCCTGTTGCACTTCTTCCAGGAAAGATTTGTTAGGTCTTTTTGCAGTCCATGGTACTTTCACCATTCTTCGCCAACATCACAACTCAAAAGCACCCACTCTTCTTCGGTCTTCTTTATTCATTGTCCAGCTCTCATATGCATATGAGGTGATTAAAAAGATCACAGCTTGTGTCAAGCATACCTTAGACTTCAAGGAGATATCTTTGCTTTTCAGCACTTGAAAGAGGTCTTTGGCAGCAGATTTGCCCATAGCTATACATCATCTGATATCTTGACTGCTGCTTCCATTGAGGTTGATTGTAGAATCAATATGAAGTCTGACAACTTCAATCTTTTCTCCATTTATCACGATGCTGCTTATTGGTCCAGTTGTAAGGATTTTTGTTTTCTTTATACCGAGGTTCAATTCATACTGCAGACTGTGTTCTTCAATCTTCATCAGTAAGTGATTCAAGACAATTATCTACCTATAAAAGATATAAAGAGCAATGAAGAAAAACAAAAAATGTAGGGAATCCCTTTAATGCAACAATATCTATAGATGACACATCAGGAAAATTGAAAGACATAGAGAATTTAAAAAATATAATCAATAAATTAATCTTGTAGATCTAAGTCAAGCTTTGTATCCTGCAGAAAAATCATCAAAGGGGATTTAGCAAATTAATCTTACACTAACCCAACCTCACTGTCAGAGTCAATTCTGACTCATAGAAACCGTATGGGACTGAATAGAAATGCCCATAGAGTTTTCAAGCCTGTAAATCTTTATGGAATCAGACTGTCACATCTTTTGGCTATAGAGCAGCTGTTGGGCTCAAACCACTGACCTTTTGATTAGCAGTTGAGCTCTTTAACTGCTGTACCACCAAGGCACCTTATATTCAGACACAGAATCTCAATTCCATAATTATAGAGACCAAAGTTATAGTGGCCAAATTTTCTGATTTTAAGCCCATAATGTTATAAATTAATTTGTTCTATATAATTTTAAAAAAATCTTATATATTAAAATATATTCAAAACTTTAATAGTAGGCCAAAAAAGTAAAGAATATGATTCAATAAAAGCTTGAGAAAGACACCAAAACTTCCTACAAAGGTATATTAAAAGTCTTAAATACCAATATTTTTAAATAGAAAAAATAATTAACATAACTGATTGAATAACTCAAGGACATTTAAAAATACTATAAAATAATTAACCAAAAAATAATAAATTTATTTATAAAAGAGAAAACAATAAATGAGTAAAGGAAAAAAATTAAATTAATACTTAAAAATAATGGTTGTTTCTTATGAAATAAATTTTATAACAGAAATAGCAAATCAGAAAAAAAATAGAACTAGAAAAGAAAATATGAAAACAACAAATACAGAATATAGAATATCATGTTAAGAATAGGGTAAATTTCAAAGAAATGGAGGTTACCATAGAACTTTATAAAATAACCAAAATTAATCAAAAGAAAATTAAAAATCTGAGTATATTTCTAAACAAAGAATGACTGGGAAAAAACTACTTCCAAACAATGTCTCTGTGTGGGATTAGTTCAATTTTTAACATACTAGGTCTTTCTAGTCATTTGTGTGCCTTTTCAACGCTTAGGAAACAAATAAGTCAGTTTACTGTCATTATACCTAAACTTCAACTAGAGAGAGAAATAAAATTTTTAAACGACATATATACAGATAATCTACTTAATGTCTGTCTTGCTGATTTGTGGCTTCAAAATAGGCTTTCAAATACATATGACTTAAATAATTACTCAATCTGTTTAATTTTCTATGCCTGAGTAGACATAGGCAATGAAATCTTGCTTGCTCACTTCAGTAAAATAAAATCAAAAGTGTAATTGATGGGTATGAATTTCATCTATAGCCCATTAATCTAATCTCTCCCTTATTTGATAGTTTAAAACTGGAATTTCTTAATTTTCATATTAGATAACTATTCTTTAGGAATCTGAAGGGAATAGCTTCCAAATATTCTTACATAGTCCCAGTAAAGTGAATATTGCTTTGGGGAGAATGTTTCTTAGAATAGAAACTCCATTACTTCCATCTATTGTCAAGATGATCTTTTACTACAGAGACAAATTCCCAATCTTATTAACCATTACTCTGACTTTCAGTACCTAAAAATTAGAAGAATTTTTCAGTTTACTACACATTTGCAAAACTTGAGCTAGATATATCTAGTTGATTCAATGAAATATAGTTTCTGCTGTCTTCTATTCTCCATAATAAATTATGTTTACCTCAGCCAGAAGTTAGAGTCAATCAAAATGTTGTGAATTATTGTCAAAATAATTTGATTAATCACTTTAAATTTTAAAATGCAATTCATGGCAAAGTCTTTTTCTTGTTTTTCTTTTTTTTTTCCCTACCACGTACAGTCTTCCAACCAGTGCACCCACTAACCTTATTCAGTGTCAGTCAGTAATCTAGGATGCATCTTAACTCATACCATTTTGTTGAGTGTCTCTAAGTCTTCATGTCAACAGATGCTTTGAAAACTACAATCAGATCTTAAAATTTCCTGTCTCCAAGCTGAGTGCTAATCTTTTACCTTTTATTTCATGACCCATTCTTCTTACTTTTGTTCTGGTTACCTAGTACCACTCTGGGGAACTCTGATAGCGTA
>NW_006922311.1:237724-258149 GCF_000298275.1 Orycteropus afer afer | reverse complement strand
ATGTTACCAAACCACATGGCAGGCCATTTATTCAAGCCCATTTTAAGTCCCCAGGTCGGCAGAGCATGGAGGCTGCTGAAGGACAACATGGCTACATGCAGGGTCCCAGCGTGCCATAAGCTACAGACCATTCCCAAAGCTGCTTCTTCTATACAGGAAGCAGACCACATCTCTAAAGCAGCTACTCAGCTTCTTGTGGTAGATCCCACCATGGAGCTGATTGCCAGTCTTATCATGGGGAATAACTACCACCAGCTGCCCAGCCACTCAACCAAGCCCAGCCAAGTTGACACACAAACATAACCACCACACCTTTCAGTGTATTTTTAAAAATTTTCTCTGTTATTTCAAATCTTTTTATATATTAAAAAAATGCAATATGTTAATTCATCTAGTATTTCCACATTAATTGAGCATATGATCTGGATCAAGTTCCATGGTGGCCAGTGGACTTAAGAAGGAGAATAACTACCTGAGTGGTACAGAAGGACCATTCTTGGTCCCCTCATACTCTATTAATGCATCCATCTCCATCTCCCAGCCATTTTGATTTCTGTTCTGTAAAAACTGTTTCTGACTTAATGATGCACTATGATTTGTCATTTTCTCACCATAGTTGTTAGATAATTTTCACTCTCTAGTTTTGTTTTGGAGCTTTGGTAGCATAGTGCCTGAGGCATTTGACCGCTAACCAGAAGGCTGGCAGTTCAAACCCACCAGCCACTCCTCAGAAGGAAGATGGGGCAATCCACTTCCATAGTGATACTGCCTTGGAAACCCAAGGAGGGGCCACTATAAGTCGGGTCCAACTCGACGGCACATAACAACAACAACAACAGTTTTGTTTTAGTTCTACATGTGTATTTTTAGTTTCAACACACAGTTTTTCTAATTTAACAAAGCCACTGTGCAATGGTTGATGTAACAGATAAACTCCAGTCTCAGTTGCTTAAATCAATTTATGAACTCACATGCTGAATCTAGTCCAATTTGTTAACCTTCATTCTTAATCCATTCAACTAATAAGTTTTTTCTTCAGATACTCTAAGCTCAGAAACATATGACACATGTAATCCTTGAGGAAGTGCTATTCTTAGGTCCATAGAGAAGTAATTTTACATACTTGGAACAGCAAGTTTTATCACCTTTTATGTCTTTTGGTTTTGCAAATTTTGACTGTAATTCTGCAAGATAGAAAGCGGAAATAACAAGACAACTAGTGGAGCCAAAATATAATAAAAATAGATTGGACTCTGGATGAAGGATATGGACACAGAGGATGTATTGACCATATAGAATGGACTTTCATAGAGTCCTGAAGCTTTTCAGAATACATTCATTGGCTTAGCCAGACACTCTGTTCAGTGTGCTCCTCCTCTAATAAGACACACCCAGTTATAGTATAGAATGGGTGATGAATTCAGTTTGGTTTCAAGAGATGGAACACACAAAATAACAGTGGATGAAGCAAAAATACTACTATATTTCTCTCTCATGTAGTCAAACTAAGTATGATGGTGTCTTAGTTACTTTGTTCTGGTATAACAGAAATACCCCAAGTTGATGTTTTTAAAGAACAAAAATTTATTTTCTCACAGTTCTGAAGAGTAGATATCTGAATTCAGGGTGTGGCTCTAGGGGGACGTCCTTTTCTTTTTCTTTTTTTTTTTTCCTATTTCAGCTTCTAGTAGCTGTCAATCCTTGGAGTTCCAGGGATTATAGAGTTAGCTGCCTCCATTATCACAAAGCATCTGTCTGCTTTTCTCCTATGTCACATATATCTGAATGTCTATGCTGATCATTGACTGCTAACCAGAAAGCTTGCAGTTCAAACCCACCAGCCACTCCTCAGAAGGAAAGTTGGACAACCTACTTCAGTAGTGATACTGCCTCAGAAACCCAAAAGAGAGGTTGCTATGAGTAGGGTCTAACTCAAAGGTAGTAAGTTTGGTTTATATATAAATATATATGTATGTTGTTGTTGTTGTTGTTATGTGCCGTTGAGTCAGCCCCGACTCATAGCGACCCCTCCTTGGGTTTCCGAGGCAGTATCACTACGGAAGTAGGATGCTCCAAGCTCCTTCCGAGGAGTGGCTGGTGGGTTTGAACCGCCAGCCTTCTGGTTAACAGTCAAGTGCCTTAGCCACTATGCTACCAGAGCTCCCATATGTGTGTGTGTGTGTGTGTGTGTGTGTATATATATATATATATGTTTGAGAAGTGATTAGATTTAGGATCCACTCTACACTGGTATGACCTCAACTGAACGATTGTTTACATTACATTAGATTGTATTGTGGGATGCGATTGCATTAACATAGATTACATTATATCCACAGGTATAAAAGATAGCATTACAACACATATTTTCAGAGAACACAACTCAATCCATAAGAGATGGTTTCACAACCATTAGAGAATCAGCCTTTTCTAACCATTTGGCAGTGAACTTGTTGATCAAGATGACTGCTCTAGCTCTAGCAACATGTCTTCATCAACTCCGAAGAAAAGAGGAAAGTGCAGAAGTACATGCTCTTTCCCTTTCCGATCCTTTTTGAAAGATGTCTATACCATTCTGACTAAATTAGTTTAGCTACAATTTAATGATATGACCATAACACCTGTTAAAGTGGTTTGAAAATTTAGTTTATTTTGGGAAATCTGTCCCCATTATCTAACAATTAGAAGTTCTATGATTGAAGAAGAGAGACAAAAAATATTGAGGAAAACCTTAATCTTACAAATAACTGATATTTTGTTTCTCTTAAATAATAATATGAATAATTTGATAACATATGAAATTTTACTGTGTCCTCTTATCGTGTTTACACCAACTTTCCATTAATGGGGTCTGATTGATCAATTTTAGCCTAAAATTGCAGTTGTATCCAAAACACGATCTTAGGAGTGACATCACGGAGCACATTCTCATGAATATCATATATTCATACAAATCATACTAAATGATGTTATTGTTGTTGTTTGCCATCGAGTCGGCCCCGACTCATAGCAACCCCTCCTTGGGTTTCCGAGGCAGTATCACTACGGAAGTAGGATTGCCCAACCTTCCTTCCGAGGAGTGGCTGGTGGGTTTGAACCGCCAGTCTTCTGGTTAGCAGTCAAGTGCCTTAGCCACTATGCTACCAGAGCTCATGACATTTCACAAGGAAACTATACTGCATATTAAAGCTCAAGAAAACTGAATATTTAAATTTACATGATACTTTAGTGAACACAAAGAAGTTTTAAATGCTACCCTGGCTGCACTTTGGCATCACCTAGGGAATTTGCTTTATTGTTGTTGTTTCGTTATCTTTTAATAATTCTAATGTCCAGCACATACCTGAGACCAATTAATCCAGAATTTGGAGGGTGTAGGGAAGGGGAGTGAAACCCAGGCCTCTTGATCTTTTAAAGGCACCTTCTAAAAGATGTGTATAGGACCACATCCATAGTAAATGCTAATGAAGCTTTATAATATAAGCATTAAACTTCATGGCACTGATGATTTTGATTGCACTCAAGAGTAAAGGGCAATTAAGATAATCCATGATGTAATTGATCTCTCTGTATAAGGAAGATTTTTGCACTAGATAAGTAAGTCACTAATGTAAATTAAATATGATTCAGATTTTCTTTTGAAATCAGATTTTTTTTCCAGATTAAATAAATAAAGTAATTGCAATGATATAACACACAGTGTTTTTCAAGTGCAGAAAGAGGGAAGTCTAAGGTACTTAGCATGAGCCAAAAAAAAAAAAAAGTTAAGACGTTTAGTGAAGGCTATTTAGTGTCTTTGTAAGAGTTGTTTCAGTTTTACCTATTGGCACCAGATGGCTAGGCGTCTCAGAGCAGCCCACCTCTCTTTCCACACTTGTCAGGCTTTTTGGTAGTTCCTGCTTTCCTACCCAGATGGGACAGGTAGAAGTTGATAAAGCCTTTCCCATAAAGAATAATGTAGAGGTGAAGCTCTATGATTAGGCAAGTGAAAACTTAGATTTTAGATGGAGATTTTTTTCTGACTACTCATATGACCTCTGATAACTCTGAAGCAAAGTGTCCCCCAGTCACTACACCTCTAATCAGACACTTTCAATTAGAATACAGAATGGATGATGAATTCAGTTCAGCTTAAAGCACAGGCATTTGACCAGTGATGTCTAGGTTCCCTTGTAGCTCCAGAATCCCAAGTTTTCACCAACCATTCTTCATATTTTGAAAGAAAATTATTAATTCAAATCTCCTGTCCAAATAATTACATCAATCCTCCCATGACCGTAGGTCATACCAGAATAGCAGCAATGATTAGAGTGAAAATCCTCAATTTGAGCCTCTTCCAGGTTCCCCTGACAATTCATACACGTTAAGTTAAGGTTGTGTGGTTAGAGCACACTCAAGGTTTAATACAACACATAAACTACCTGGCATGAGTTCCTTCTTATATCATCCCTAAGGAGGAACACTGCTTAAAGGTTTTGAGACCTTCCGAAAGATGACGCCGATAGCCCAAAGGAAGAAATCTACTTCAGAATGGGGGACAGAAGTACAGTACTAACGTCCCAATGGGGTAAATCTCACAAAACATGGCAAAGACTTAAGTTTAAATAAGGAAACAAATACTGGAAAACTAGGAGATTCAAGGATATGAAACAAACCTGAAATGTGTCTCAGTGGTCAAAAAAAAACGAAGAGTCATGGATATAGGAAGGAGGGTATAGCATGCAGTGTTGAAGGTGGAATAAAGATACTTGGGATTTTTGTAAAAAGTTGCATGTAACTTACTAAAGGCTCTGAATGATAAATACCATTACAATTAATTAGAAAAACATTGAGAGTCTAAAGAAGTATGTATAAAAAACAAAAACACCAAAACCAACCAAAGGCAGGACCAGATGAAAGAAAGAGATTAATAACTAAACTCAAAAGATATTTAACATAGCTACCTTAGGCAGATTGTACACCAAAAATTTTTACAGGCTTCCTTGCATGTATGAGGAAGGAGAGCAGTAGGGTCACTAAATAGTTGCTGGCCCATGTGATGGAAGCAGAAATTCCTGAGGATGCCATCCTCTCCCAAATGAGGGAAAGCAAAATAAAACAAAAGAAAAAAAGAAACTTTGAAGGAGGCAGGATGCTGGCCCTTCCTTTTGCTCCAACCAGAAGCATGAGTATGAAGCTATAGCAGGAACATCAGTCTTGCAACCACAAAATGGGAAGTAGGAAGAGAAAACCCATAAGGATGGCAGGGGGAGGCTGGGATATGAAAAGATCACAGAGCCACTCGCCTATCCTGGACTTTGTGGTACAAGGGGGAAAACTATTACTTGATTAAGCTATCTTACATGCAGACCATAATATTCAATAAGCCAAATAGCTGATCAATCATATGATAGTACTTTAGGATTCTGCAATGTTAGAAAACTGAAAGAACTGAGCAACCTGTGCCATACAACATATCATATTCAACATCTGATCAGCAGAAACAAGCAAATGCTTTTTGGTGGTAACATAATGTCCCTTGTAAAAGAAAATAAAATCATATGTCCACACAGAGCCAAATGTATTCAACTTTAAGACAAATGTGGTAAAATGCTTAGCAGATCTTTACTGAGCAGGGGGATATTTATGCCATTTCTATAAAAATGAAGGAAAGATTAAAAAAAGGCTAAAATTAGAATCATACCAGAGCCCTGACATTTGAGATGCTATTAGAACTACAAACTGGCACTTATAAATGACAAGAAACACTCAGGAAACAAACACATCTGCATCATGTAGCTGATTAAAGTTTGAAAGGATTGAACAGCAGTTCAGATAATGCCCTATCAGCAGCTACAGTTTAGTTGAAGAGAGAAAAACAGGAAAATACTGTTTTTATAGTTCATGAAGAGGTATTGAGGCTTGAACACCCGGCTAATGGAGAAAATAAACTCCTTCCCAGATGCATTTTATTTATTTATTGCTTTTAGTGAGCAGAGCAATAGTTTGTATTTTGTCTTGATTTTTTGCTGGTAATGTCATTATTTTCCCAAGGTATTAATCTCCCCTAAAGATGTGGCTAAACTGGGCGACACCCAGCAGTGCACTGAAAACATTGTCAGGCTGTTAACATGGATATCACAGAGTGAAAAAGAGAAAAAGGCCACCTTAGCTCAAGAGTTATTTCTATTAAAAGTTCACAGGCACCTCAACACAGAGAACCTGCCAGGAAGGCTCTCAAACTCTCTTTCACCCAGGAGTGTGCTTTAGTAATCCTGTTTCTTCCCATCCAGCCAGGATGACTCTCCCATCCCCTTCTCCATAAACTCTTAGTATACAGAACCCTGATCAAGCGTCATCATCAAGGTTGACACCACCACCCCCCCACCGCCAGCTGACTACTGCTTCACCATTTCTATCTCAGAAGAGGCTAACAGAACAAAAGCAGAAAGCTGGCGTTTCAAACCCACCAGCCACACCTCTGAAGGAGGGTTGGGAAATCTCCTGCCGTAGTGACCTCAGAAACCCAAGGAGGGGTCGCTATGAGTCAGATCTGACTCCACGGCAGTGGCTGCATTGTGTTATTCTTGTGGCAGAGTTCCTGGGTGGCACAAATGGGTACCACACTCAGCTGCTTATCTAAAGATGGGAGGTTCAAGTTGACAAACAGATACCTCCGAAAGAAAGTTGGCTATCTACTTCTGAAAAAATAAACCATTGAAAACCCCCTTGAGCACAATTCTACTCTGATACCAAAAGCTAGGGGAGTTCTGGTAGCATAGTGCCTAAGGAACTTGACTACTAATCAGAAGACTGGCGTTTCAAACCCACCAGCCACTCCTTGGAAGGAAGATGGGGCAATCTACTTCTGTAGTGATACTGCCTGGGAAAACCTAAAGAGGGGGTCACGATGAGTCAGGTCCGACTCAATGGCACATAACATAATAACACCAAAAGCTAGAGTCAATTCTATGGCAACTGTTTTTTATCCCCTTTTTTGGTGTCTGTGCAACAAGTTGGCTGCTACATCACCGCCAAAATACCAAAAATTCCTGGCTCACTAATGGACAAATGAAATACAGATGCATAGACCATAATCAAGCTTTGAATTAGAGTTGAAGTTTGTTTTTTGTTTTTTTCAGTGGATTCACTGAGAACTTTATCAAGAATCTCTGGTCTAAAATTATGTCAGGAAACCTCTACATTAACAAAGAGAAAAGGCATTCTATATAAAGAAACTTGAATGTTAATTATGACTGAACTGAGTAGATGATGACAATCCTAACATAGCATTCTTTGAAAAGGAAGGCAGCACGTTATAAAAGTGAGATAGAACTCCATTTAAAAGCCAACAATCTTCAAAATTAGCTGTTTGAGCAGAAGATAAACTGGTTGATTGGCACCTTCTAAAAATTAAATTCTTAGTTGCATCAAAAGACTTCTCCGAAAGAATGAAAAGAGAACTTACAGATTGGAAACAAATATTTGGCAATGCATATCTGACAAAGGACTTATCTCTAAAGTTTATAGAAAACTCCAACACTTCAGCATTACGAAGACAAACAATCCAATTTGAAAATGGGCAGAAAACATGAACAGACACTTCACCAAAGATATTTAGGCAGCCAACAAATACACGAAGAAATGTTCACACTCGTTAGCCATTAACTAACTCTAACTCACTGCTGTTGAGTTGGGTCCAACTCATAGTGACCCCTCTTCAGGTTTCCGAGGTCATTATGGAAGTAGATTGCCCAACCTTCCTTCTGAGGAGTAGCTGGTGGGTTTGAACCACCAGCCTTCTGGTTAGCAGTCAAATGCCTTAGGCACTATGCCACCAAAATGCAAATGAAAACAACCGTGAGATACCATTTCACCCCAGCAGTACTAGCAAACTTCATTAAGGCAGAAAATAACAAATGCCGGTAAGGATGTGTAGCAATCAGGACTCTCATACACTGCTGCTGGGACTGTAAAATGATACAACCACTGTAGAAATCGGTATGGCAAAACATTAAAAAGTTGGAAAAAGAAATAATATTTGATCCAGCAATCCCATTTCTAGGTATATATCCTAAAGAAGTGAGAGCGAAGACATGAATAGATATATGCACATCCACGTTCATCACAGCGCTATTCACAATAGCAAAGAGATGGAAAACACCTATGTGCCCATCAACAGATGAACTGATAACCAAGTTGTGGTACCTAACACAGTGAATTGCTTGATGTGGTCCTTCTAGCCATGTCCTGCATTATGTGAGGTATTGTAAATCCTGTTATCCACTCCTGTTTGGGGTGGTGTGGTAGTTAAGGTCGGGTGTCAACTTGGCTGGGCAGCTGGTAATAGTTGTTCCCTATGACTGGCAATTAGCTCTGTGGTGGGATTTGCCATAAGCAACTGAGTAGCTGCTGATCGTTAAAGCCATCCACTTGGGTTATTTCTGTTGGAGCAACACAGGTGGGATATATCTTGAGTCCTGCCTTGCTGGAGGGTATAACTCAAATCACCACCCTCACCTTCCTTGAGGGTTTACATATGAATCTTCTGGGAAAGTTTGCCCTCCTCTTGTTCTGGTCCTGTGTTTTGGCTCATCGTCATCTCACCCCTGGATTTGGGACAGCAGTCATCATCTGATCTGCTGATGGAGGTTCGTCAAACCCCAAGAATTGGGAGGATTCGCTAGACCTACTCACAGACCTGAGACTTGCCAGCCTGCCAGACTCCACCACTACTACGTAAGATGATCCCTTTGGTGTCTGTGAGTTCTGTGAAGTGTTACAGTGAAATACAGAACCCTAAAATGGGGGAGATTACTGGGAAGAGGAGTTAATGTCTGAAATGATGGAATGGCACAGTAGTTTGGACATTTGGGACATCTTTAACCTCTGCCTCATGGGAACCAGCCTTGTGCTGATCTTTCTAAGAGAAATTGTTCAAGCACCTACACACAATGGAATGCTATGAAACGCTAAATGATAACATAGACTCTCCAAAACACAGCATAACATGGATGAAATTGGAAGACAATATGCTGAGTGAAATAAGTCAATCTCAAACTCAAGGCTGTTGAGTCAGATCCGACTCATAGTGACCCCTCCTTGGGTAACTTCTCAGAAGGAAGATTGGGCAATCTACTTCTGTAGACTATGAGTTGGAATCAACTCGACAGGAGTGAGTTCTGGGAGCTCTGGTAGCGTAATGCCTAAGGCACTTGACTGCTAACCAGAAGCCTGACCTTTCAAACCCACCAGCCACTCCTCAGAAGGAAGATGGGGCAATCTATTTCCGTAGTGATACTGCCTTGGAAACCCAAGGAGGGGTCCTTATGAGTCAGGTCCAACTCAATGGAACATAACAACAACAACAACATCACTATGGAAGTAGATTGCCCAACCTTCCTTCTGAGGAGTGGCTGGGGGGTTTGAACCACCAGCCTTCTGATTAGAAGTCAAATGCCTTAGGCACAATGCCACCAGAGTTCCTAAGTCCATCACAGATGGACAAATATTGTATTAGTCCACTATTGTAAAAAGTCAAAGAAGGGTTTATACCTGGAAGGGAACTTTCATTGTTGGTTACCAGGAATGGAGACAGGAATTCCTAGATAGGTTTGGGGAAAAAAATATAGACAGGTAGATAACCAAAGACTGTTAGCAGTTACCAGGGGTAGGAGAGAGGGAGAAAGGGAAGATTTTGTTTGTGGGGCATTGAGTTTATGCTTATGGTAGAATGTTTTGGAAAAGGATTGTGGTGGTTATATTTCTGTGTCAACTTGGCTGGGCCTGGTTGAGTGGCTGGGCAGCTGGTGGTAGTTATTCCCCATGATGAGATTGGCAATCAACTCCATGGTGGGACCTACCACAAGCAGCTGAGTAGCTGCCTTTAGAATGTGGTCTGCTTCCTGTATATAAGGAGAAGCCTTGGGAATGGTCTCTAGCCTATGGCACGCTTGGACCCTGCATGTAGCTGTGTCGTTGCTCAGCAGCCTATTATGCTCTGCCAACCTTGAGACTTACAATGGACTTAAGTTAATGGCCTGCCGTGTGGTTTGGTAACATCGGGACTGTGCCTTTTTACTTGTCAACCTTCGGGCTTCTCAGCCTCAGCAGCCAGCAACTCTCTGAGCAAAGAAAAGCCTCTAGCTCCAGTGGGCTGGGAGAAAGAAGCAGAGCTGGACCCCCAAGGTTGAGGGGCTTTCACACAACCCTTAGAGCCTGGTACTTTGAACTTCGACTTAAAGCCTCCAAACTGTAAGAGAATAAACTCCTGTTTGTTAAGGCCATCCCATTTATGGTATATTCTTGTCAGAGCAGCACTAGGTAACCAGAACAAGGATAGCAATAGTAGTGATATAATATGAAAAATGTCATCAATGTCACTGAGCTATAAATGTGGAAGTTGTTATGTTGGTAAATGTCATGTTGTGTATGTTTTCACCACAATAAAAGTAAAAAACAAAACTAGCTGTTTTGCTTTGGGAACTCTGGTAGCATAGTGCCTAAGGCACTTGACCGCTAACCAGAAGGCTGGCAGTTAAACCCACCAGCCACTTCTCGGAAGGAAGGTTGGGCAATCTACTTCTGTAGTGATACCGTCTCAGAAACCCGAGGAGGGGTCAATATGAGTTGGCATTGACTTGACAGCAATGAGTCTAGCTGTTTTGCCTTAATCTATTAATCAGTATCATGGAATCTTAGACTCACTACATTAAAAGGGCATCATGAGAGCTACATTGTAAGGATTTATGCAGGATTAAATGAAATAACATCTCCAATTCGGTACTTATGATTGCTAGTAATTTCAGTGTAGGTATTGTGTGTGTGTGTGTGTGTGTGTGAAAGTATGCAAAGCCATAGATACTTCATTTTAATAATTTCTACATGTAAATTCAGTGACATTGGTTATATTCTTGAGGTTATGCTGCCAGTCTCATTATCCTTTTCCAAATTATTTCATCACCATTATCTTAAACTCACTGCTCCCTAAGCTTCCTATCCAACCTTGCCAGTTGTTTTTGTCAATTTGATCTTACATAGATATTAAAAGGGAATAATGGTCAAAACAGACATTGTTGTTGTTGTTATGTGCCGTCGAGTCAAACCCGACTCATAGCGACCCCTCCTTGGGCTTCCGAGGCAGTATCACTACGGAAGTAGATAACTACCCTTTAAGATAAGCTATTTTTTGGTTTAGGAGCCCTGGTGGCACAGTGGTTAAATGCTTCCCTTCTAACCAATATGTTGGTATTCAGACCCACCTGCTGTTCTTCAGGAGAAAGATGTGACAATATTTTTCCATAAAAATTATAATATTGGAAACTCTATAGGGCAGTTCTACTCTGTCTTATGGGGTCACTATAAGTCAGAATCTGCAATGGGTTTTTGTTTGCGTGTGTGTGTGTGTTTATTTTTTGGTTCAAAAAAGGGATAGTTTTGGAGTAATCTTTTTAGTTTTAATGACCTTTTGCTTTCTTCGTATATGATGTTCTTGATGCCATCCCACTGGTCTTTGGTCACTGGTGTTCAATGTGTTTCAGGGGCTCATCTTACCTCAGTGGCTCCAGAAAGTCTGGATTTTCTTGAAAATTTGAAATTCTGTTTTGGACATTTCCCCCTTTAGGTCAGGATTCTTCTATAGAATTTTTGATCAAAACATTCAGTAATTGTAGCTAAGCACCATTCACTTCTGGTCTCATGGCAAAAGAGGCAGTTGTACATGGAGGTAATCAAGCATGCATTTGATTTCCTCCTCTAATTCCTGACTTCCCACCTTTCTCTATTACTTCAGGCGAATAGGGGCCAATTGTTGGACACTCATTAGTTTTTAAGAACAATAGCCACTTACTCACTTTTAAGACCCCAATTGTCATGCAACAAACTAGGAGGTAGAATAGAAGTACTGAAAAAATATTAGGCCAATTGATTGGGATACCCCTTGAAATCATGACCCTAAACCTTCAAACCACAAAACAAATCTCATTAGGTGTTTGGTTGTGCACAGGCGATCTCAGTAGTTGTTTTTATTTGTTTGTTGGTTGGTTGGTTGGTAAAAAGTATATATAAAACAACATTTGCTAACTCAACACCTTCCAAGTGTGTATCTCAGTGATATCAATTGTATTAATTGGTTGTGCAACCACTACCCTTAATTGATAACAAATTTTCCAACATCATGAACAGAAATTCACTGCCTCTCAAACAATAGTTCCTCTTCTCCCTCTCCTTCCTGCCCCTAGCAACTACTAATAGACTTTGGTCTGTATGTATTTGTCTCTTCTTGTCATTTTATATAAGTGAAATCATACGATAGTTTTCCTTTTGTGATTGACATTTCACTCAGCATATTTTCAAGGTCCATCTCTGTTGCACCTTGTATCAGGATTTTTTTTCTCCTACTGGCTAAGTAGTACTCTGTTGTACATACGTATCACATTTTGTTTATTCATCAGTCCATTGATGGACATTTAGGTTGTTTCCACCTTTTAGCATTATGAATTGTGCTATAATAAACATTGGTGTACATATATCTGTTTGCATCTCTACCCTCAAGTCCCTTGACTTGAGTTATATACTTAGGAATGGAATTACTGAGTCATATTGTAGTTCTAGTTTTAGTTTTTTGAGGTGCTGACACTTAGTGTAGTTATCTTTCAAAATTTCTAAAATTATAGATACAAAATTAAATCTTTACATAAAAAAATCTAGATTATTTAAAATTTTCTGATGTTAGATCTGAGAATTAAAAGGTGCATTGACATAGGAAGATGCTGACTTGCTCCAAGCAACAGTCTAATAAGTAAAGACAAAGGTCTGTTAGATGAAGGGAGTTCGCTGCTCTTGAATCATAGAAAACAAACCTCACCTTCAAGGACACTCTAAAGAGTATATTGTGTCAGGTATAGGAGTCATGTTAGGCAGAGGTAATGAAGAGTGAACTTGGCTAACAACAACAACAACAAAAGAAAACATTGGCATCTGATTCCAACTCACAGCAAACCTATCGGACAGAGTAGAACTGCCCCAATAGGGTTTTCAAGGCCGTAAATCTTTACAGAAGCCGACTGTCAAATCTTTCTCCAGAGGAGCAGCTGGTGGGTTTGAGCCACTGACTTTTTGGTTAGTGGTCTAAACTCTGTACCAAACCCAACAATGTGGTACAGTCAGGGTTGAGGGTAAAGGAGGAATTGTTTGCCTAGAACATCTGGGTTCTAGACACCACAACAAGGTTCAGGACAACCATGTGTGCTACCTAAACAAAGATCTAGAAAGCCAAGAGGCAGATATAGTAAGCGTGTGAAGTGATAATGATAGCTTCCATTATGAGCACTCACTCTATGCCAGCACTAACTCTATACCTGTTTAAACAAAAACCATATAAAGCCAATGATAGAAATTGATTGAAGTTTATTGAATATATAATTTGCAAATTTGGATAACATTTTGACTGAGTATGAGAAACATCTAGGAGATAAGAATTCCCATGCCATTGAGTTGATTCTGACTCATAGCAACCCATGGGGTTTCTGTTGTTGTTAGTTGTTATGTGCCATGGAGTCAGCCCTGACTCATAGCAACCCCTTCTTGGGTTGCTAAGGCAATATCATCATGGAAGTAGATTGCCCAACCTTCCTTCTGAGGAGTGGCTAGTGGGTTTGAACTGCCAGCCTTCTGGTTGGCAGTCAAGCACCTTAGGCACTATGCTAATTCTTTATGGAAGTAGATTGCCTCATCTTCGTCCCATGGAGAAGCTGGTGGGTTTGCATTGCCAATCTTCCAGTTAACAGACAAATGCCTTACTCACTGCACCACCAGAAGTCCTTAGAAGATGAGAAGAACTTCCAAAATTCTTATACCAAATCTTATCAGCATTGCCATAGAAAAAAAAGGTGGGAACAGAACTGATAAATTTGTAGTCAGAAAGGATTTTCATAAAGCATTGTCTTAAAGAACAATTTAAATAATTACTTCTTTATCCCAAATAGCTCCCAATCTGAACTTTGGTGTCTGTTTCCTGAAGTAGACTAAATTCTTCAAAAAAGCACAAGGCCTAAAGCAAACTAGTCTTACTAGTTTATCTGGACCATTGTGTGATTCAAAAGTGGCTTTTAGGAACCAGTGTTTTCAAGGTTAAAGTTTCAAAATGGCACCTAAACGTGGGTTACCCCAATTTCCGTGAAAGCCAGAAATCAGGATTCCTGGAGAATTAAAATGAGTTTGTCACACCCAATAATCCATTTAACCTTCATAATAAAATTACAAGGTATTGCTAGTTTTCCCCCATTCATATGAGCAAACAGATATCAAAAAAATTTTAGTCACTTTGGTCTTACCAAAGTCTTTGGTCTTACCAGGTCTTTCCTGTCTTCTGAGTCTTACCAGGTCTTTCCTGTCTTCTGAGCTAGGATGAAATCTTATTATGAAAGTTTTCTTACCCAGGTTCAACCTTACAAGTAACTTGCAAGCTTCAGACTGCCCCCTAGTTTTTGTGGCAGATAATCTGGGTTTTATCTTGCTGTGTCCCATTTACTCTCCAAAACATTTCTGATTCCCAGTTCCCAAACACAACCTGCCTGTGTTCTGCCTGCTTCTTTCAGGACAAACATAAGAAGCAACCAGATAATCTGATAAATATATAAACATAGGTAACATTTTTCATTTTCTTCTGTTGATAAAAATGTAAGTTAGGTAAAAGTATGAGAATTGGGCTGCCTGAATCAAGCTGTCTCTGACTCAGTATTCTTGCTGCTGGCTACAGAGAATTACTTGTGATTAACAAACCAGGCCCTTAGGCAACATGAACTTACATTTCAAAAGTCCCACAGCTTGACCAGTTGTGAAATGCTGATAAACCTCCTGAATTGTCTTTCAAGTATCTCACCAGGTACAGAGCCTGTGGAGAAACAATCAACTGGACCAACAAAGTGACAGAAATCCCTTGCCAGGACTTGAACCAGGGTGGAGAGACATCACACACGCACAACATCCCAGAGTAAGTCACGGCAAACATCCCAGCAGCCTTTGTGATGGGTTCCATCTTTGTTCTGACAGCCTTTCAGGTGGAATCCATTTTAGCTACTTCCTACGTACACACCTGATTTTCATAACTCCATCTTTTTTCCTAGAAACGCCTGCCTATCTTATCAATAAAGATGACTTACTTTCACCTAAAACCTTTAAAAACTCTAGGAAATCCTTTGTTCAGAGAGAGATTGGAGGATAGTGTAGGGAGAAGCATTTCTGTCTCTCCTCTCCCCTTTCGTTTCTCTTTAATAAATTTTGGTTCGTTAGACATTTGGCCTCTCCTGTTCAATTCCTTGTCAGTAGAAGGCAAGGACCCCTGCTCAGGGTCCCAAGACCCACCCCTGGTAACATTTGGAGTCCCAAAGAACTTTTAGCAGATCTATAAGGCCAAAACTATTCTTATAATAATGCTAAGACATTATTTCACTTTTCTACTGTTTCTTGTGTTCCTTGAAGTCACAGATTCATTTTGTTCATTTTTAAGAAAATATCATCCAAATATCCATATCTGAAAAATCAGTTTTCCTGTTTGTTATTTTTTCAAGTAAAAATAATATTTCAAGAAAAAACTGGTAGATCAGTTCACAATTCAAGCGATAGCACAAGGTCTTTTCCTTAAGACAGTATTCATACTTAGATACGTCATCAGTTTAGATACATACTTCCAGTCTCATCCCACAGAATATTAAAACAATATTTATTAAAGGGTCATGATTTAATGAAAATAGCCATTTTTTGTTTATTTTTTGCATTCATCAAGGACCCATTTAAGTAAAACTGTTTTTCATTGGTTTATTCCCTGAGTAGTACAAACATTTAACATGATTGGCTGTTAACAGAAAGGCTAGAGGTTTGAGGGCACTCAGAGGAGGCTCAGAAGAAAGGTATGGTAACCTACATTGGAAAAACCAGCATTGAGAAGCCTATGAAGCAGTCTTACTCTGATACATGTCAGGTCATCATGGATTGGAGCACAACTATTTTATGTGGTGGTGAAGAATATAACTATTAGCACAGCTTGCTGGTACTACCTTGATTTGTGCTAAGGCACCAGAAATTTTATTCACCATGGCTTTTGACCACAGTGCAAATGTCAGCACAGTGAAAGAGACTAATTTTTTTCTGTGATAAAAGGTGATCCTTCAAAAGAAAAGTAGAATTTTAGAAAACTTTCATCTGCCACTCTAAATTTGAGTTTCCCAATATTTCAAGATTTTCTCTGAGGTAATTAGTGATGCTATTACCAATTTTTTTTTTTAATATGGTACTACAAAACGTGTCAATAACCAGATCTTCCTAACACAATGAATCAATATCTTCCAAAATAAAAATGCATGATATAAAATCATGTGTGGTAAATGATCTCTTCAAAGAACAAGACTAATAGATTTTTCAGTTGTTGTTCTTGTTACGTGCCATTGAGTCGGCCCCGACTCATAGCGACCCCTCCTTGGGTTTCCAAGGCAATATCACTACAGAAGTAGGATTGCCCAACCTTCCTTCTGAGGAGTGGCTGGTGGGTTTGAACTGCCAGCCTTCTGGTTAGCAGTCAAGTCCTTAGGTAATGAACTACAAAAAGTTCACTGCTATATTTTCAGATCTAATACTACAGTTAATTTTTCAAAAATTACCACTGGTCAAATTTTGGTGTCATATCAAAGAAGTATATACACAATTGTCCAAAAAGGACATATGACCTCATATGTTGCAAAGCAGAACTGAGTCCCATAGGGTTTTCATGGCTGTGACCTTTTGGAAGCAGATCACCAGAACTTTCTTCCAAGGTGACACTGGATGGGTTTGAACTTCCAACTTTTTGGGTAGCAGCTGAACATTTAACCATTTGTACTACCCAGGGACTCCTAATGTAATTACAAGGGTCCTTAAATGTGAAAGAGGGAGCCAAAAGAATCAGTGTCACAGTAATGCAATGTGAGAAAGACTCAACCAGCTATCGCTGCCTTTGAAGATGGAAGGAGCCTTCCAGCCAAGGAATGTAGGCAGCCTGTTGGAGCTGAAGAAAGGCAAGAACAAAGATCCCCTGCGATAGTCTCCAGGAAGCACAGCCCTGCCTACATCTTGATTTTAGCCTAATAAGATTCATTTGAGACTTTTGACCTCCAGCACTGTAGGAGAATAAATTTGTGTTGTTTTAAGTCACTATATTTATAGTACTTTGTTGCAGAGGCAAGGGGAAACTAATATATCTGGCTACCTCATGTAAAAGCAAGATGTTACCCAAAGTCATTTTGGAAGAATAAACAAAACATTAACATTGAACTATAATTCTTATCAAACTGCTGGTAAGGTGGCACTTATAATAACCAAAACTGATGACTCTTTGAGGTTGAAGGAATTTTACCAAAATGAGGATCCTTGTCAATCAAATCAACAATCCTTGGAACCAAATTTGCAGGTGGCATAGCAGAAAATCTCAAAGAAGCATCTTTAAATTCTCCAGTGGCCCAGAGCCCAGACCATCACTACTCAGGGAAACTCCTTCATAGCCTGAATGACTGCAGTGCTCTTAGTCTCTGAGGACTTTCTTACAATATAAGTCTGCGTGTGAGAACTCTTATTTCAATTGAAAAAGGGAAAAAGTAGAACTTGGAGAATGACCAAAAATCATACAATTCCCTGGGGTAAAAAATGGAAAAAGAATCTTCTCTAAGTCATATTGTGAAACCCTACAAACCTCCTGACATGTAGTATTCACAAGGATATTCTGTTAATAGGAATGACCTTATTTCCCTGTTTGAACTACTTTGAGTGTTATGTGCAAAGCAAGCACTACTGATAATTGACATTTTGAAACTGCAAAATGAAACCTTTCACTTCTTCATTAAGAAAAAAAAATCTTTATTTCCTAAATTCCCCCTGATGGACCAGATGTTTGAGTGATGTTGGGTGCTATTTTAGTGTCTTAGCTTCTTGTTTTTGCCTAGGAGATTTGACAAGTAAGAAGCAAAATGAATCACTGAGTTTCCTTAGAAGTGAGCAAAGTGATAAGTCACACATACGTATACTTAGTATACGTATACTTAGACACAAACGCACATACGAATATCATGCCATAACACCTCAATGCAGACTGCATTTTAACCTGCCTTAAATGCACAAGTTGCAAACTTTATCTACCCAGAATACACTCTACTGTGCAAAGAATAACTTCTGTACCAAAGACTCAAACACACATTCCTCTTAGTTGTCCCCATTGTTTCCACATAGTATATACAATCCAAGATTCTTGGCTTATCGTTCTGTAAAACACAGAGCAGGCAATTTAGGACATCTCATAAAATAAAGAGGTTTTACATGGGAAAGCCTATGCACAGCTGCACTTCTGGCCATATTTTATTACTATTCCATTCCTCTCCTTGAATCCAGCAATCTGGCTTGCATTTCCCCTGCAGCTTGAAATCTGCATGATGCCTTTCCCAGATGAGTGGCCTGCAGCAGGGGGTAGGGGCCTTCTCCAAGGAGTACATAGGTCTATGCACATGCTATTTCAAACTAGCCACCTGACAAAACTGATTTGCACCCTTGTGAGCTTGGAAGAGGAAAGTTAGAAAAAGAGAAAAAAAAAATAAAATAGTTTGCGCCTGAAATAAACGTGATGTGTGCATGGACAATCTTCCATTTCCCAGTCCACCTTTGATTCACCGATGCTTAAGAGTTCCTGAGGTAATAGAATGGGTTTTGGGATGGATAGAGTTTCTTGTTATTATATGCAAAATTGTTCTGGTAGAGCAAAGGGGGAGAAAATGGATTTTATCAGATTCTCAATAAATGGCTAAAACCCACCTTAATAAACTTTAAAATTCAATTGAGTCAGAAATATTCTCTTTAAACCATTCTGCTCAGCTCAAAGTGTTAAACATACTCACATCTGTGTTATAGCTTTGGTTATAACCAAAGGAAAGTTTCTTTCTTTTTTCTTCTTCTGTGTCCCAGAAAAATAAATAAATAAATAAGGAAGGGAAAAACAATAAAGGGAATTAAAAAAAAAATAGGAAAACTGGAGGATAAGACAAAGTAACTCACTAGATAAAAGTAGATAAAGCTAGATAATTTTTTTTTTTTTAATGAGGGTCAAGCAAGAAATTGCAACAATCATACAGTTTGAGAGTTAGAAAGATCACTCATTCCAACACTCCCTTTTGAAAAATGAGTGAATTGAACATCAGATGACTTCCAGTAAGATGGAGGAATAGGCAGAGAAGTGACACAGACCCTCTTCAACAAAGAAAAGAAAAACCAATTGACAACGATACAGAAGATAGTCCTGGAACCTTGAGCTTTGAAAGGAACTATACAGAATTGGACTAAGCACCAACTACTGGAAAAACCTGAATGAAAACAGTGAGTACAGAGAAGGTTGGAGCTGCGGACTGTCAGCTACTTTGATGAAACCAACAGCCTGAATATTTCCAAGTCGTGTTGGTACCTGAGAATGATCTAAAGATCAGTCCCGGTCACCAAGGGCTGCATGGATAACTGCTCTGGTGGCCTATGACTAGGAAAGGAAACAGCAAGGAGGGAGACAACCTGAGCTGTGGACTTTCTGCTGTCTGGAGGGTGCAGGCATTTTGATTGTTTACACGTGGCAGCCATTTTGGATATTTAAGGTGACGAAGGATGTACCCATTTTGAATGTTTATAAGTGATGGCCATTTTGATTATTTAAAGTGACCAAGGGTGCAGCCATTTTGAATGTTTACAAGTGGTGGCCATTTTGGATATTAAAAGTGACTGAGGGCACAGCCATTATGAATGTTTACAAGTGGTGGCCATTTTGGATATTTAAAGTGACCAAGGGCGCAGCCATTTTGAATGTTTACAAGTGGCAACCATTTTGGATTTTAAAGTGATAGCATTCTCATTCAGATTCCAGGGACCTAAGAATAGGCTCTGTTTGCCAGGGTGGGCAAGGACTAATGAGAGGCTGACAAAGGAAAGGAGACAGGTGGTGAGTGTATAAGTACTGTCAACTAGTGAATAGAGGAGCACAACACAGTACCCTGACTGTGTAGATAACATATAAACAAAACAAAGAAAATAAAAATTGTGGGCAAGTCACTCCAACATATAATCACCAATTAAATACAAACACAAAAACATCACAATGCCTTGGAGACAACAGAGCATCACAGACCACACAAAGAAGCAAAATAAAGCAGGAGAAACAAGGGACCAGGATACAGACCCCAAACACATCCCTGAGGAAGATGCAGCATTGGAACTCCCTGGTAAGGAATTCAAAAGAATTATATTTAGGTATCTTCAAAGAATTGAGAGACAGACCAAGGAAAACACAGAAAAAATGTTAGAAGAATTTTGGAAGAAAATACAAGAACAAAATGACAAAATAAATGAAAAATTAGAAATGATTCTAAATCTACAGATAGAAATCCAGAAGATG
>NW_006922311.1:228640-235774 GCF_000298275.1 Orycteropus afer afer | reverse complement strand
AAGTGGCTTAGTGATTGGTCAAAGAAAACACAGCTAGACTTTTGCCCAGTCACTCCATCTGGCATCTTAAAGCCAGTTGGAGGATAGTTGTTCCGGATGAGTCAGGGAAGTAGTGATGAGACACTTAACAAAAGAACAGTCTGCTAAGCAACAGGCTCCTAATGGTCTTTCCCTTTGTGATTTTAATTTTAAAGATGTCTGGGGTACAGAAATGAGTCACTGGGTGGTGCAAATGGTCCATAAGTAAGGCTGCTAACTAAAAGCTTGGATATTGGAGGCCACCCAGAGGCACAGAAGAAAGGCCTGGTGCTCTACTTCTGAAAATCACTCATTGGAACCCCTACGGACCACAGTGCTGCTCTGACACACATGGGGTCACCTTTGATTCTCAGATGTTAGAGTCAACTCAACATTAAGTCTTTCTTTCTTTGTTTCTTTCTTCCTTCCTTCCTTCCTTCCTTCTTTCTTTTTTAACTGAGTACAGAAAAACATGTAGTGGTTTCTGAGGCAAATCTGTTGTTATCAAGTCAATTCCAACTCATAAAGACTCCATAGAACAGAGTAGAACTGCCCTACAGGGTTTCCAAGGCTATGATAATCTTTATGGACTACAGCTTTCAGTATGGATTACACCTCAGCATAAGAAAACAAAATAAAATAAATCTTCACAAATGGACCAATAAGATAAACAGAGAAAAGATTGAAGTTGTCAATCTTTTACTTGGATCTACAATCTAGGCCCATGGAAACAGCAGCCAATAAATCAAGTGACATATTGCATTGGGCAAATCTGCTGCACAAGACCTCTTTAAAGTGTTAAAGGGTGAGGATGTCACTTCGAAGACTAAGGTACCCCTAACCCAAGCCATCATATTTTCAATTGCCTCATATGCATGTATAAGCTGTACCATGAATAAAGAAGACTGAAGAAGAACTGATGCATATGAATTATGGTGTAGATTAAGAATATTGAATAAACCATAGAGTGCTAGGAAAACCAACAAATCTGTCTTGGAAGAAGTATAGCTAGAGTGTTCCATAGAAGAGAGGGTGGTGAGACTTCACCTCTCACTTTGATCATGTTATCAGGAGGGACCAGTCCCTGGAGAAAAATATGCATGGCAAAGTAGAGGGTCAGTGAAAAAGCGGGAGACCCTCAAGGAGATGGATTAACACAGTAGCTGCAACAATGGACTCAAATATAGCAACAATAGTGAGGATGGTGCAGGCTTGGGCAGTTTTATTCTGTTGTACATATGGTTGTTGTGAGTCACATCTGACTCGAGGGCACCTAACACCAACAACACAATCTTTAGGAAATCAGATTGTCACATCTTCCTCCCTTAGAACTGCTTGTGAGTTTGAACCAACGACCTTTCAGTAATCAGCTAAGTGCTTCACCACTGTGCCACCAGGACTCCTTGCAGCTAAGCCAGAATTAAACAAATACCAATAAAGAGTTGTGTATGAGTGTGGCATTTATTTGCTTTTATTTTATTTCTATCTATCCCCATAGCCTGAGAATTAGGATACTTGAGTTTAAGACAATTGTTTCATTTACCTAATATAAATGCAGTTGTTTCTGTACTTCTTGGGGCGTCTATGTGCATATTCTTATTCAAAAAGATATGTTCTTAGAGAGCATAAAACTACCTGTTCAGAAAATGTTGGATGTCAGCAACATGGATTGAGGATCCACTTGTTCATTCACTGTGACCCACACGGGTTCACTTACTCCAACATTAATTGATTTTCTTGCCAAGATCATAAGGAATATTGGCAAGGTGTTACACATTTTGTCCCCAAAACAGACATGTATACCCTAACCCCTGTACCTATGAATTTGACTTTGTTTGGAAATAGGTCCTTTCTTTGAATATATTATCAGTTAAATTAATTATGTCATACCATGGGGGCTCAATGGCTAAGCACTCAGCTGCTAACCAAAAGGTTGGGGGTTCAAACCCAGCTTCTGCTGTCCCCGGGCATGCATTTTTGGCATTTTATTAGCTTGTAGATGCACCTTTGCATTCAGTCTGTCTTCCCCTGTATGTGACTTTTTGTCTGCCCTCCCCTTTCACAAAACTCTACTTAGAAGGTATTAGAACCCACCTTATTCCAGTTGTTCCTGTTGTTAGATGCTGTGAAATCAATTCTAACTCATAAACAACCCCATGTGACATTCTTTACATAGGCAAATTGCCAATTTCTTCTACCTGAAGCTGGAAGACAATGCAGGATCTTCTACTATGGAAGACAGAGAGAGCAAGGTCCTACTGATGACCTGAATTCAGATTCTAGCCTCTAGAATTGTGAGAAAAACCATCCACTTTATGCTATGTGGTTACAACGGCACTAGAAAAATAAGGCACAATCCAAACACCTAAACATAGTAGACTGCAACTTCATACCTCTCCACCTGTGGTCATGGTGATCCTTCTTTCCTGAAGTGCTTTCCTCTCCTATCTCTCTAACGCACACCTGCTCATATCTCCTCTTTCTACCTCACCCTACCACTAGTAGAAATTATCTCCCCTCTTCTTCGTGACTCCAGCAGACACTAAGATTCTTAAAAATGAGGCCCATGCCTTATTCATCTCTGTATTCTAGCAACTGGCAGAGTATCTGCCATCTAAGAAGTTTCTGATTGTGTCATGGCTGAACTAAAACTTTAAAGGACTCAGAATTTATTCATCTGACAAGCATTTATTGATCCCTCATCACGTACCAGTTCTGTGATATGGGCAAAGGATATAAAGATGAATAAGGCACACTTTCTGCGTATAAAGAGCTCTTAGTCTAATGAAAATAAATGCAAATCTGTCACCTCTATAGGAGTAAAATATCTTAAGTTTATTCCCTTCTGATAATAGGTCAGAAAAATCATATTCACGAAGTCAGGATTATTAAACCATTCTTAGAGAAACCCACTTGACTGTGTATCACATCTACATTTAATGAAGTTTAAATAATTTAATTTTTTAAAGTTAAATTTAAGTTAACAGAGGCTGGAAAATGTTGGATTGGGCAGAAAAAGTATAGGAGAGAGGAGGAAGAAAACTAAATTTGAGAAAAAGAAAATTTTTAAAAAAAGATAATAAACTTTTACATTACAAGATTTTCTATTTCTTTGTCTCAAAATGAAGGCTAAAAAGGAGAATTTCTCTTTATTCTTTAGAAAATCCACAGCTGGCCCAGGAGACCAGGCACGTATTCAGTTCCCACCTCAAGACTTCATTTATAGCATTCTCCTATTTTAAAAAATGGATTTCTGTAAAATGTTTCATAATGTGGATTGGTTTCTTTGGGGTGTGCCTCTGCACTATAACGGCATAAAAAAAGACATTAATAACTTCTCCGTTAATGGGTTTTTCAGAGTCTCCAAAGATTCACCTTGTACATTATAACTTCCTCCCATTTAGCCCCCTGGCTAAGTCTTGATTGGCCTTGTAAGACATCTTCAGGACATATTGCTTAAGTTAAAGATTGTCCTTATGAGAAATAACTTCTCATACTATGCACAACACACACTCATGAAATAGCAGAGCTTAAGTGCTGTCATTTAGTGTGTCATTTATCTTTGTTCTGTGAAACTCAGCTCTGAGAGAACTGACCCTGCCTGGTAAATAAAGAATTCCAGGGACAGGAAGCAGAGGCTCTATCTCAGTCATAAGAGGTGACTTTGAACTGGTTATTTTATGTTTTGTCCTTTATCAAAACACTCTAGTCAATTCACCCAGCTTCCATTTTCATAGGGTGCAGTGAAAAGCTCCCAATGAAAGTTTCATCCAGTTTTGAAGCCTGAATATATAAGTGTGTGTGTGTGTGTGTGTGTGTGTACCACCACCCACTTGTCAGTTTGTTGTACTGTGGTGATTGGTATGTTACTATGATGCCGGAAACTACATCACAATGGTATTCAAATGTCAGCAGAGTCCCCGTGGTGGACAGATTTTAGCAGAGTTTTCAGACTAAGACAGTATAGGAAGAAAGTCCTGGTAATCAACATCTGAAAATTCCAAAGAAACTAAACCAAACTCACTGCCCTCAACTCAGATCCCACTCATAGCTACCTCTCCTTGGGTTTCCAAGGCAGTATCACTATGGAAGTAGATTGCCCAACCTTCCTTCTGAAGAGTGGCCAGTGGGTTTGAACCACAGCCTTCTGGTTAGCAGTCAAATGCCTTAGGCACTATGCCACCAGAGGTCCTATCTCAAAACTAGTCAATCAAAGCCTCATGGATCACAACAGAACATTGTCTGGCTCACTTGTTTTAGATATGGCATAAGGAGAGATCATTCTTTAAAAGAAGATATCATGTTTGGGAAAGTAGAGGGCCAGCCAGGGTAAGGAACACATTCGGTGAGACAGATAGAAACAATGACTGAAAAATGAGTTCAATTATACCAAAGATCATGAAGACCATTGTAGGTTTGGGCAATGTTTTATTCTGTTGTAAATATGGTCACCATGAGTCATACTTGACTCAACAGCATCTTTCTATCTATACATCTATCTATCTGTCTAGAGATCTATTAAAGATAAAGACGATATAAGAGTCATGACACCACAGAATATAAACTATTAGATGGCATGAACTATGATAGTCTTACATGTGTCGCTGCTTCTAGTATTAAAATTTCAGCCTTTTCTAATTCCAATAGAAATCAAGTCTGTATCTCTCTAGACGTCCATCTTTGAAACTAGTTACTGCTGCCAGCCCCATTTAGTTTAGCAAGAAAACCTGACTTCAGATGTGACAAAAAGATCCCATGACTCTCCTCACTAGAGCAAAGATTCTTAACTTCTTATGAGTTATAGACAACTTTAATAATAATTTTTTTAAAAAAAGTATAGACAGATACTTACAAAATTTTGCAGGCAGTTTTTGGGGGATCGCAAACCCCTGATGGCTAACTTAAATTCTCTTCTCTTGAAAATATCCTAAGAAGTAACTTGTCTCGCCCCTAGCTGCCCTTCAGGTCTGGAATTGAACCCACACCTGTGGTTTCCAGTCAAACAAATTACCGGCATGTGAATTAAACATTTACTTCAAGTAGACACAAGCCCTGGAGAGAAGAATCATGGAGAAGGAAGGGCTGCTTATGCACAGGGAGACAGCTCTGGGTGCAGGAGAGTATGGAGGAATGGTCACTGGGAAGAGGTAACTATGGGGAGGAAGTGGGAGGGGAGCTGTTGCATTGTGGTAAACTGTGGTCAATGACATGAGACAAAGTATATGTGAACTGCTGTATGGAAAGTGAATTTGCTCTGTAAATCTTCACCCAAATCAAAATTAAAAAAAAAAAAAGCAGTACCTTGTCTCATATCCTCTTATTTTCCTCTTTTATCTTATTTTATTTTGGTCTGTACATGCCAAAACATCAGATCCTACTTCAGAGCTAACCAGAGAGTGCTTGTTAAGTAATTCACCAGTGAAATTAACAGGTAAATGCAGTGATAATTGTATCTCTCACTATGCCCTTAAAGCAATGACAATCTGGTTAACAAAGCAGCACTGGTTTTAGACAGATGACAAAGCTTTTGTGGCATGGAGATCAGTTTCAAAACAAATGGCTGTCTCACACTACTCACCACTCTGTCAAGGGACTGTCAGGGGCTGCATGTGTGTCGTTCACATCTGAGGAAACTTGGCCAACTGACGCTCACAGGAGATGACATTTATCAACAGCGTCAGTCTCTGCATGCCTCCAAGTGCTACATCAAATGTTCAAACACAAAATATGATAGAGGAGATATCCTGGGGCGGCATCTGCAGATAAACAGCAGACAATGAAAAGTCAATTCCAAAATTTAGATTCATGGTTATGATTCACTGTAGCATGAAGGTTGGAAGTACAAGTTTTATACTCTAACAGGTCTCATTCTGACACTTGTCCTTTTGAACTAATTACTGGACCACCCTAACTCTGAGTTTTCCTTTATAGAAATAGGACAGTGGTAAATACCTTCATTTTCTAGTATTATTGTTAGTAAAATCAGATAAGTAAAAAGCTTTACCATTTGACTACTAACCAGAAGGCTGGTGGTTCAAACACACCAGCCACGCCCTGGAAGGAAGGTTGGGCAATCTACTTTTGTAGTGATACCGCCTCAGAAACCCAAGGAGGAGTCACTACGAGTTAGATCTGACTAGACTGCAGTGAGTTAGTTAGTTTTTAGTTTAACTGGTAGTATGTATTCAATAAATTCAAGAAGGACAATACATAGATACTGACTCTGATTTATAAAAGGAAATCATATAAATTCTGAGAACTCCAGAGTGGTAATAGATTGTACATATTCTGAGAAATTTAGAATAATGAGATCAAAACTAACATATCTCTTGGATTCACAAATTTCATAAGTTCTCCAGTGACAGAAACAAAAGCTCCAAACTGAGAATATGTTGTTGTTAGGTGCCATCCAGTTGGATGTACAACCGAACAAAACACTGCCTGGTTCTGCACTGTTCCTTGCTATGCTTGAGCCCATCGTTGTAACCACTGTGCCAATCCATCACGTTGAGGGTGTTCCTCTTTTTTCACTGACACTGTACTTTACCATGCATAATATCCTTCTCCAGGGACTGGTCCCTTCTGGTAACATGACCAAAGTACAAGAGACAAAGTCTGGCCATTCTCCCTTTGAATGAACATTCTAGCTATACTTCTTCCAAGACAGATTTGTTTGTTCTTCTGGCAGTCCATGGTAAATTCAATATTCTTCACCAATACCACAATTTAAATGCATCAATTCTTCTTTGGTCTTCCTTATTCATTGTCCAGCTCTCACTTGCATAAGAGGCTACTGAATATACCATGGCTTGCACCAGGCACACTTTAGTTCTCCAAGTGACATTTTTGCTCTCTAACACTTTAAAGAGGACTTTTGCTGTAGATTTTGCCAGTGCAATTTGTCATTTGATTTACTGACTGCTGTTTCCAAGGGAGTAGATTGTGGATCCAAGTAAAATGAAATCCTTGACAACATCAATCTTTTCTCCATTTATCATGATGTTGTTTATTTGTCCAGTTGTGAGGATTTTAGTTTTCTTTATGTTGAGGTGCAATTCAACATAAAGAAGTTTCTGATCTTCATCAGTAAGTGCTTCAAGTCTTCATCACATTCAG
>NW_006922311.1:206218-223286 GCF_000298275.1 Orycteropus afer afer | reverse complement strand
GTTACCCTATGATTTATAAATTTATCCCCGAGTTTAGAACAGTCCATTCTGTCTTTCAACTTTCTTAACTTCCTCGCCATTTAGAAATTCTGTGACTGCACAGTCTTTTCCCTCTTTTTGTTTGTAGTTGTCCAACTTGCCAATTGTATAGTCCACCTTCTTGGATCTTTTGTTCAGTATAGAAATTGAATAAATATGATGGAAGGATACAACCCTGATGCACACCTTTCCTGATTTTAAACTATGCAGTATCCCCTTGTTTGGTCCTAATAATTGCCTGTTGGTAGTACATGTTCCTCATGAGCACAACTAAGTGTTCTGGAATTCCCATTCTTTGAAATGTTATCCATAATTTGTTATGATCCACACAATCAAACACTTTTTTTTTTTTTTTTCATATTGAACCATTTATTAGGGCAGCAGGAAAACACATGGAGTCCCCTCACCCCACCCAGCAACACCCAAGGTGGGGGCCACTGTCTGGCTGGGTGACTGTGGGTGACCATGCAACTTTTTCAAATATTTATTGACACCTAACATGGGCCAGGCCCTGCTCTCGGCTGTCTTGACTCCAAAGCCTCACACTAATACTGCATTAGCCAAGAACTCCTTTAAGGCTCAGCTTCCTTGAACCAGTATGTTCTGTAAACTTTCACTCAGATCACAATAAAAAGTTTAAAAAAAAAAAAAAAAAAAAGCTTCCTCATTCTAAAATTCAGGTAATAATACTTTTGTCCCATTCTGGTGGATTTTGAGAGTCCAGCTACCCTGCCCCACTCTCCCCTATCACTGGGAACCCTCAACCTGGGTGGAAAACCCCCCGTCCGGCCCCTGCCCATTGCTGGCGGGAGGGGCGTCCACACACAACCGGCGGATCTCAAAGTGGTGCTCGCACAGCCAGCAGCCCTACGGTGTCCTTCGGGGAGCCTCTTCCACGCGCGGAGACAGACTGCACGCCTTTCCCTCTCTCCTTACACCTCCTACGGCCCCTCCTGCCTCCGTTCCCAGCTAATGGCCTCACCTCACTCTTCAGCACGAAAATCTGAAGCTATCAGATGGGATCGCCTTCATCTTCCAAGCCCCAAGCTGACAAGGTTCCGCCACAATCAAACACTTTTGCATAGTCAACAAAACACAAGTAATCATCTTTTGGGTATATTTTAGCCCACATAAAATACATTTCTCAGTGAGCATCAGGCAATGGGCATGTAAATTCTTCAATATTTGACCCACAATGTGAGAATATTTGTATAATCTGTGCACTTGAGCCATGGAGTCAAAAGAACAACACAAGGAAACTCCAACAGCTTTCCCAGTGAGAGAGGACAGAGGAAGAGAGCTCTTTTGCACTTGTGCTCTGAGTTGACTTTCAGCCTTGAAGGAATGTAGGTGCCAGAGAGAATATGATAGAGGTCATGACAAGCAGAGAGGGAGGAGGAAGGAAGGTGACTTTTTTTTCTGAATGGGGACAAAACAGTCTAGTTATTTGCTAAATTTACATGGTTGGCTCACCTTCCGTGCTAGAAACCTAGATCTTATTCTCATCCAATGCACCTCATATGCAGCTACCACTTGTCAGTCAGTGGAGGCTTGTGTGTTTCTGATACTGAGCAGATAGATATCAGCCAAACTTCCAAACTAAGATGAACTGGGAAGAAAGGCCTGGCAAAATCAACCAATGAATATCCATCCAGAGAATCTGCTAACCTGCATTATGTCACTGTAGAACACTTTCGCCTGTCTATAGGGTCGCTTTGAGTCAGAATTGATTCAATGACCCACAACAACAATATAAATGAAATCATTCAGTACATTTTCTTTTCACCTGGCTTCTATTACTCAGAATAAAGTCATGGTTTATCCATATTGTCATATCCATATTGCAACTTATCCATGTTAGCTATCTTTTCTTCACTGCTGAATAGTATTCAATTGCATGGATATATTACAATTTGTATATACTTTCACTTGTTGATAGACATATAAATCTTTCCAACTGTTGATAGACATATAAATCTTTTCATCTTCTATCTATCTTGAATATCCTGCAGTGAACAATTAAGTATAAGTTTATGTGTGGATATGCATTTCCATTATTCTTAAGGTAGAATTGCTGGATCCTATGGTGGTGGTGTTATTGGCTGTCATAGATCTGACACTGACTCATGGCAACCCCAGTGGCAGAGCAGAACTATCCCATAGGGTTTTCTTGGCTGTGATCTTTACAGAAGGAGATCACTAGGTCTTTTTCCTGAAGTGCTACTGGATGGATTAAAACCACCAACCTTTCCATAAGTAGCCAAGGTAAGTATACATTTAACTTTATGAGAAAATGTAAAACTCTTCTTCAAAGTAGGGTGCTATTTTGATGTCCCACAAGGAATGCATAATTCTTGGTACTCCACAGCCTCACCAGCCTTTGGTACTTATTTGTCAACATTATAGTAGGCATATGGTGCCTACATATAATATATATAATTATAGTTTTTATTTTTATTTCTTTGATAACTAATGGTGTTGAACACATTTTCTTCTGCTTCTTGACCATTCATATATTATCTTATGTGAAGGGCTTGTTTTAAATCTTTTGTCTGTTCAAAAGAAAAAAATAAGAGCAGTTTTTCTTATTAATATTGAATTGTGATTTTTTTTTATATATTCTGAATATATAACCCTTGCCAAATGGATATATTTTAAAAATATTTTCTCTTAGTCTTTGGCTTGTCTTTTCATTTTTTTAAAAAATAGTATTTTTTAAAGAGCAGATATTTTTCATTTTGATACATTCCAATTAATCATTTTTCAGTATAGTTTTTGTTTTTATGTCCTATGAATGTTTGCTCATCTCAAGGCCATTAAAATGTTCTTATACATTTTTGTACATTAGTTTTAAAGTCTTAATATTTACATGTAGGTCTATAATCAATTACAAGTATATCCTTGTATAAGGCAATGATTGAAATTCTTTTTTTTTTTCCTTTCAGATAACCAGTTGTTCCAGCGACATGTATAGAAGAGATCATTCTTTCCACTGTTGAATAACCATGGCACCTTTGTCAAAAATAAACTGATTATACATGCATAAGTCTATTTCTAGATTCTTTATTCTGTTGCATTGCTTTATATGTCTATGCTTATGCCAAAGCCACCATTCTCAATACTGCTAAATCTTGAAATAAAGTAGGGTCAATGCTCCAACTTTGTTCTGCTATCAAAGTTGTTTTGGTTATTATTCAACACTATCAATAAAAACAGAAGCTCTGGTGGTGTAGTGCCTAAGGCACTTGACTGCTAACCAGAAGGCTGGCACTTCAAACCCACCAGCCACTCCTCGGAAGGAATGTTGAGCAATCTACTACCATACTGATATCACCTTGGAAACCCAAGGAGGGGTGTCTATGAGTTGAATCTGACTCAATGGCAACGAGTTTTTTTTAATCAATAAAAACTTCTCTGACGACAAAAAATGTAGTATATGTGGGCCATTCAATGTAGTAGGCCCTGGGTAATCCAAACACCTAACGTTCTCAGCTGCTAGAAGAAAGACTTTGAACTCAACTTACAAAATACCAAAAATCAAAAATCATTTGGAGACTTCTTGTACTCTGACACACATAGGTTGTCATGAGTCAGAATCAACTCTATGGCAACTTTACTTATTTTTTTTTTTTCTGTATGCTCCAATACAGTAGCCACTAGCCACATATGGCTATTGAACACGTGAAATTTGATTAATGTGATTGAGAAACTGAATTATTTCTTTTATTTCATTTTAATTAATTTAAACTTAATTTTAAATAGCACATGTGGCTACTAGCTACCATATTAGATAAAACAGTGAAGACTAAGGTGCACCTGACCCAAGCTATGGTATTTTCAATAGCCTTATATGTATGTATGTGAATGCCACACAACACACAATGAATAAGGAAGATTGTATAAGAATTGATACATTTGGATTTTGGTTTTGGCAAAGAATACCGAATGAACCACGGACTGCGTGAAGGAAAAACAAATCTGTCTTGGAGGAAGAACAACCAGAATGTTCCTTAGAAGTGAGAAGTCTCTTGTACTTTGGTCATGTTGTCAGAAAGGACCAATCCCTGGAGAAATATATCATGCATGGTAAAATAAAGGGTCATTGAGTTGGAACAACACAGTGGCTGCAACAATGAGCTCAAGCATAGCAACAATTGTTGTACATATGGTCACAATGAATCAGGACTAACTCGAGGTCATCTAACAACAACAAGAACAGTGACATATATGTATCTATATATATCTGTATAACCAAAAAACAAACTCACTGCCATTGAGTAGATTCAGACTCATAGCCACCCCATTGGGTTTCTGAGGTGGTAAACCTTTATGGAAGTAGATTGCCTCATCTTCCTTCTGCAGAGCGGCTGGTAGGTTTGAACCACCAACTTTCTGGCTGGCAGTCAAATGCCTTAGCACTGTGCCTAAGATAGATATAGATAGACATAGACATAGATATAGATATATCTCCACTTGCTTTGCCTTCGTCTGAAATGCACCAGTGAAGGCTCACACCATTCCTGCAGTCATTTTGTCTCACCTCCTAACACTAACAAATGAAATAAAAGTCAAGCTTTCTCCTGATTTTTACCTCATCCTTCACTGCGAGAACTACAGCAGTCCTAGTACCTAGATCCAACCTAACTTGACTTTAGAAGGTCTATCTTTTCCAGTGGATGTTCAGAGTGATAAAATAAAATAACTTCTACTAAGAAGTTTGGGTAGTTAATGCTTCACAGACAGGAAAAAACCAGCAGATATATTCTTTTCTCTTTTTCTCCACTTCACTGTTATCAGACACAGTGGTTCCATAACAGCTCTCCACCTTTCTAGAGACATCATATGAAATTGAGCAACATCATTTTGAAAGCTGTAGACAGCTCTGTTAGGCATCACTTTGAATTATTTTCTGTATTGCTTACTGCTCTTTCCTTTTTTCCTCACTCTTACTTCCTTTAGATTCTGTTCCCCAATAAAATGCCTAAGGCATTTGACTGCTAACCAGAAGTTGGCAGTTCAAACTCACCAGCCACTACTCAGAAGGAAGATTGAGTAATCTACTTCCGTAGTGATACTGCCTCCAAAACTCAAAGAGGGGTTGCTATGGGTCAGATCCTACTCCAGGGCAGTGAGTTTTTTGTTTTTTTTTATGGATTCAGGCTCAATTTTTTTGGGTAAAAACAAGTTGTTGTTTCCCTCCAAAAATATGGATTCCTTTGTGCTGATACATCTATTCACTTCTTTTGTATATTTCACTGCCATCAAGTTGGATCCGACCTTTAGCGATTCCTCCTTGGGTTTTGGAGATGGTATCACTATGGAAGTAGATTGCCCAGTCTTCCTTCTGAGGAGTGGCTGGTGGGTTTGAACCACCAGCCTTTTGGTTAGCAGTCAAATGCCATAGGCACTATGCCACCAGAGCTCCCTTTTGTATAGTAATTATCTATTATTCCGTAAAAAAAAAAAAAAAAATCCCAATATTTAATGGCTTAAAACAATAAACATTTATTATCAAACTGTCTCCATAGTTAAGGAATTTAGAAGCAGCTTAGTTGAGTGGTTCTTACTTAAGGTCTGTGATAAGGTTTCAGTCAAGATATTAGCCAGGACTGCAGTCATCTGAAGGCTTGACTGGGATGAATCATCTGCTTCCAATGTGGTTCATTGATATGGCTGTTGACAGGAGGCTTCAATTCTTAACCATGTGGATCTTTTCATGGGGGTGCTTGAGTCTACTCACAATATAGCTGCTGGCTTCCTCCAGAATGAATAATCTAAGAGAGGGCAAGGAGGAGCCTTCCAAGCTTTTCATGACTCCATCTTGGAAGACAAACACTATCATTTCCACCTCATTCTACTCATTAGTAGTGAATCACCCCAAGTCTGTCCCACTCAAGGGGAACAGAATTAGGCTCCATCTTTTGAAGGGGCGAATGTCAAAAAGTCTGTAGACAGATATTACAGTCAACAAACCTGGTTTCCCTAGGTCCTAAGAATATATATTTACAAGACAAATTACTAGGAATATAGACTATAGACTTGGAGTGAAGCTACTGTTCTACAAGAGGATTAAATTAATGACCTTCACTAAAACTCTGCAGAGCTATTTCTTACTGTTTTATAATACTGCCCATTATGAAGGATTCATCTATAATACTATATTTAAGTATATTGCTAAGGAAGGCACCCTGAAACCAGTTTTGGTTCTGTCTCCCTTTGTTCTCTGTTTCCTCCTCAATCATTAGTTATATCTGCATGTTACAATGAACATCCCAAGAACTGATCAATGCTGACTGCATCTACTATTGGTAATGAATGCTAACAAAAATAAGTTGTTCTCATCTGTAAGTAAACACAAGGTTATTAGAAGGACCAAATAAAGTAACAAGGGTATAGTGCCTGGCACAGTACATGTTTAATAAATGTTTCTTCTAAGTCAAAGTCAAAGGAAATCTAAACAAACCACTGATCAGCAAATAGCTCTTTGCTTACTTCTGCTTATTGCTGCAACTATAAACTTGTTGGCTGTAAATCATGAACTCTGAATTTTTGTTTCCTCTTTCCCTTAATGTTGATAAGTAATTTTTCTCTTTCACCTGATGTTTTATTAATACAAAACATAAAAATATAAAGACATGCTGATAATTTCTGTTTAACTTACTTTTGCCCATATTTTGTCTATTCATTTGGCTTTGTTAAAACATGAAACAAATTTCTTTCACACTACATTTTAAGACTGTTATTATCCCTATAATTCCATGAGATCATGGCTTATATCATAAATTTCCTGCTTCAAGATATATTCCTTTAACTATTGAAACAATTGACATTTTAACTGAAAATAAACTTTAATTTCTGGTCACAGCTATATCTTTACATGCATTTGTATCATTATTATTATTTAAGATAAAAAGTTTGCATTGGCATAAAGGTGAGCTTTGTGAGTAGCCACCCATGAAAAATTTTTACTTATCCTTTTTTTTAAAGAAATATGTATTTTTAATAAGTGCTTTTTTGAAGCTTGTGAGCAGCCATCTAAGATACAAACATTGGTCTCTCTTCAGCTGGAGCAAAGAAGAGTAAAGAAAATCAAAGATGCATGGAAACAATTAGTCCAAAAGACCATGAGAACCTGAACCTATACGACTCTGAGACTGGAAGCACTAGAAGGTGCCTGACTACCAATGTCAACCACTCAGAAAAGTACCAAAATTGGAAATCCTGAAGAGAGCGGGAGAAAAAACATGGAACAAAGTTAAAAAAAAAAAAAAAAGCATTAAAAAATCCAGGTTAATTGGTCAGACAAGACTGGTGAAACCCTGAGACTACGGCCCTGAGTCACCTTTCAGGCCTGGAATTGAACTCATTTCCATGGCTTAACTTTTAACCAAACAATGGACAGGCCTACAAGCCAAACACCTAAACCAAGGAATTGCACTCCTTAACACAATCAAACATGAGAGATCAGAAGGGCAGCATTTGCACAGAGGGAAAGGTAAGGAGACAGGAATGCGTAGGTAAGAAGGACATATGGAAAGGGTATATGGAAAGGGTTACCACAGGGAGGAAGTGGGAGGAGAGCTGTTATAATGTGGGGAATGTAATCAGTGCAAAAACAAAATGTGTATGAACAACTGAATGTAAAATGAATCTGCTTCATAATATTTTACCCAGATCACAATAAAAAGTTTTAAAAACCTAAGAAATAAGAGCTTTGTTGAGAAATAATTCACTTATCATGTAATTTACCTGTTTAAATTGTACAATTCAACAGTTTTTAGTATATTCACTGAATTGTTCAGTCATTACCACAATACATTTTAGAACATTTTTACCAACCCCCTAAAAAAAAAAAAAAAACACCAAAAACCAAACCTATTAGCAGTCACTCCCTGTCCCCCTAGTTGTAGACAACCAGGAATCTACTTTTTTATCCCTATGGATCTTCCTATTGTAGACATTTCACATAAAATGGAATCATACAATTTGTGACCTTTTATAACTGGCTTTTTCCACTTCCCATAATGTGTTCAAGGTTCATCCATGGGGTTGGATGTGTTTTCTCTTGGGTAGCTAGGAGTAAAATTGCTGGGTCATATGGTAACTCTATGCTGAATTTTTTAAAGGAAATGCCAAACTATTTTCCAAAGCAGCTGCACTGTATGCATTTCTAACTATAGTGTATGAAGGTCCCAATTTTCCCAACCTTGAGAACACTTGTTATTACCTATCTTTTTTATTATAGCCATCCTAGTGGGTGTACGTTGTGGGTAAGACATTTAGTGGCTAACTAGAAGATCATCAGTTTGAACTTACCAGCTGCTCCATAGGAGGAAGATGAGGCAATCTATTTTCATAAAGATTTACAGCTTTGGAAACCTATTGGGGGTTACTATGAGTTGGAATCAACTCAATGTCAGTGGGTTTGGTTTTGGGGGGTTTAGTGGGTATGCAGTGGTATCTTACTGTGCTTTAATTTGCATTTTCCTGATGGCTAGCAAAGACTATTGCTAAAATGATATTTGAACTGTAAAAACAATATAAGCTCATTGTTGGAAATTAAGAAATAAAAGCATTTACAAAAGAATATATGTATCACTCATAGCCTGGCCATTTAGAAGCAGCCACTGTTAATATTTTTCTGGAGTGTTCTTCATGTCTAAGCACTCACTTGTCTATGCCAAGAAGTTTGGAAGACAGAGTACTAAACAACCGATTGGAAGAAATCCATATTTATGACCATTCTAAAGAAAAGTGATCCAAAATTGTTGAATAATTTATTGAATAATATTGAACTATTATTGAAAAATATCATTATTGAATACTAATTATTGAATAAATTATTTAATAATATCATTAATATCATATGAAAGTAACATTTTACTGAAAATACTAAAAAGTGATTGTAATAGTACATTGAAATGGAACTACCAGAAATTCAAGCAGATTCAGAAGAGAACAAGGGACATCATTGCTGATGTCAGATCAATCTTGGCTAAAATAGAGAATACCAGAAAAATATTTACTTGTGTTTTATTGACTGTGCAAAGGCAGTTGACTGTGTGGACGATGACAAAATATGGATAACATTGCAAAGAATGGGAATTCTGGAACACTTAATTACACTCATGTGGAACCTGTAAATAGACGAAGAGGTAGTTGTTTGAACAAAATAAGGGGATACTGCATGGTTTAAAGGAGCTCTGGTGGCGTAGTGCCTAAGGCATTTGACTGCTAACTAGAAGGCTGGTGATTCAAACCAGCCACTCCTTGGGAGGAAGACTGGGCAATCTACTTCCATAGAGATATCGCCTCAGAAACCCAAGGAGGGGTTGCTACGTGTTGGATCCAACTCCACGGCAGTGAATTTTGTGGGTTTTTTTTTTTTTTTTCTTCAGTTTATTCAATCTCTATTCAGAGCAAGGAAGAATGCAGCATCTGGATTGGAGAAAGATGCAACATGCAACATGCAGATAACACAATTTTCTTGCTGAAAATGAAGAGGTCTTGAAGTACTTACTGATGAAGATCAAAGACTAAAGCTTCAGTATGGATTACACTTCAATATAAAGAAAACAAAAACCTTTACAACTATACCAATAAGAAGGGAATGAAGAGAAGATTAAAGTTATCAAGGGTTTCATTTTCCTTGGATTCACAATCAACACCCATGGAAACAGCAGTCAGGAAATCAAATGATGTATTATTTTGGGCTTATCTGCAGCAAAAGGCCTCTTTAAAGAGTTAAATTACACAGATGTTACCTTGAGGACTAAAGTGCACCTGGACCAAGCTATGGTATTTTCTATTACCTTGTATAAATGTAAAAGCTGGACAATGGATAAGGAAGACAGAAGAAAAATTGATGCATCCAAATTTTGGTATTGGTATAGAATATTGAATATACCATAAACTGGCAGAAGAATAAACAAATCTGTCTTGGAAGAAGTATAGCCAAAATGCTACTTGGAAGTGAGGATGATGAAACTTCATCTCACATACTTTGGACATATTAACAGGAGAAGCCAGTATCTGAAAAAAGGCATCTTGTGGATAAAGTAGAGGATCAATGAAAAAGAAGACCCTCAACAAGATTTATTGACACAGTGGCTGCAATAACAGGCTCAAGCATAGCAATGATTGTGAGAATGACGCAGGACAAGATAGAATTTTGTTCTGTTGTACATAGTGTCACAATGAGTCAGAACCAACTTGATGGCATCTAGAAACAAGTTTGGTTGGTTTATAGTGTCATTCAGGTCCTCTGTATCCTTGTTGATCTTCTTTCTAGATGTTCTGTCTAATAGTGCAAATGATGTATCGAAGTCTTCAACTCTTATTGTAATACTATCTCTCCTTTCAATTCTATCAATATTTGCATTATATATTTAAGTGTCCTAATGTTGGGTGCAGGAGCTCTGATAGCATAGTGGCTAAGGCACTTGACTGCTAACCAGAAGGCTGGCGATTCAAACCCTCCAGCCACTCCTCAAAAGGAAGGTTGGGTAATCTACTTCCATAGTGATGTTGTTGTTGTTATTTGCCATCGAGTCGGCCCCGACTCATAGCGACCCCCCCTTGGGTTTCCGAGGCAGTATCACTACGGAAGTAGGAATGCCCAACCTTCCTTCCGAGGAGTGGTTGGTGGGTTTGAACCTCCAGCCTTCTGGTTAGCAGTGAAGTGCCTTAGGCACTATGCTACCAGAGCTCCTTGGAGGGGTCGCTATGAGTCGGGTCTGACTCAACGGCATATAACAACAACAACAACAATGTTGGGTGCAGAGAGCGCTGGTAGCATAGTGCCTAAGGCACTTGACTGCTAACCAGAAGGCTGGCAGTTCAAACCCACCAGCCACTCCTCAGAAGGAAGGTTGGGCAATCTACTTCCATAGAGATACTGCCTTGGCAACCTAAGGAGGGGTCGCTATGAGTTGGGTCTGACTCGACGGCACATAACAACAGCAATGTTGGGTGCAGATATATTTATGATTATTAAATCTTCTTAATTAATTGACCCTTTTATCACTATTCAAGGTCCATTTTTATCTCTTGAATAAAAAGTTTCTTTCATAAATATCAGCACAAAGCTTGTTCTTATGAGGCAGAGGTTAAAGATGTCCCAAATTTCCAAGTTTTCTAAACTGCTGTACCACTGCATCATCTCTAACATCAATTATTCCTCCTCCCCTCAGTACTCTTCCCCCATCTCTGAGTCCTGTAATTCACTGCAACATCTCACCCAACTTACATACCATCAAGGAAATTACATGTTTGTGGAAGCTGGCAAGCCCCAAGCCTGTGGGTCAGTCAACACTCTGGAGTCTTCTGATTCACGTGGCTGAAAAACCCAAATTGGCAGGTCAGATGACAGGCTGCTAGCTCACAAGGCCGCAGAAGTTGATGAATCAGGTCAGACGATGGGCTGCTAGCTCAGGAGCTAGAGTTCAGATGATGATGAGCCAGATGCAGGATCCAGAACAGGAAGAGGAGCTTTGGCAGAGTATACATTTGTATATTAGAAGCAGACCATACCCTCAAAGACTTCCGTTACTTGAACAAGGTACTGCAAAAATATGTCTTGAGTAAGGGAGGAAATGGTGGTGATTAAGGTAAGGGTAGGACCTAAGTCATACCCTCTAGTAAAGCAGTGACTCAAGATATATTCCACCTTCATCCTCATTAGCATAATGGAAAACTCATTCCTAAATGGGACTATAACCACAGGGATAGAATCTAGTATTTATAACACACCACAAAATAGAGGATAATCACATCAGATCACAATACGGAAGACAATCACATCAGGCCACAAAATAAAGGATACATAACTGCCAAATTATATATTATGTAACTGCCAAATCACTGAAAATCATGACACAATCAAATTGACACAAAACCCTAACCATCACAGTTCCATATATCTTATTTGCATTAACAGCAAGCTGTCCAATATCTTTTGTGGCCCACAAGCACCTTATTTGCATAATCCCATTCAATCATTGTATGGGAATCACAAAGACTAGAAGGGCCATATTAAGTAATTTACTGCACCACATCTCTTCTGATAGATTTTGTCTTAAAGGTTATTTTGTCTGATATTAAGGTTGTCACCACAGCTCTCTTTTGGTTATTATTTACATGGAATATATTTTTCTATCTTTTCACTTTCAACCTATCTGTATCCTTTAAAATGTGTCTCTTGTAAATAACATATAGCTAAATCATGGGATTTTTGTTTTGTTTTGTTTTTGTTTTTATCCATTCTTCCACTTTCTGCCTCTTGTTTGGGATGTTTGGTTTATTTACATTCACTGTAATTACTGAAAGGAGCTCTGGTGGTGTAGTGATTAAGACATTTGGCTGTTAACCAAACGACTGGTGGTTTGAATCCACCAGCTGCTCCACAGAAGAAAGATGACTCAGTCTGCTTCCATAAAGATTTACTGCCTTGGAAACCCAATGGGGGATCTCTATGAGTTGAAACAGACTCCATGGTAATGAGTAATTACTGATTAAAAAAGTAACTTACTTCTACACAAAAGTATGTCTTCAGCTTTCTTTATCTTTGCCCTTTAGTACTGCTTGCTTTTTGTTTTGTTGGTTTATTGTAGTGAAGCTTTTTGGTTCCATTCTCATTTGGTGTATGTTTTTTTCTATATTTTCTTACTGGTCACCATGAATATTATATTTAAGAACTTGTATTTATAATATTCCAGGAAAAGTTGGTACCAACTTAAGTAACATACAAGAAATTCTGTATCTATTCCATTCCTCTCCTCCCTTTGCTTTTGTTGTAGTTATCACTAGTTAGGTCTTTACAATTTACATGCCCAAACAAAATTTTATCCTTGCCTTTTATATGTTTGTTATTAAAAACATTAAGGCAAAACATTTAGGATTATCCAGCATAAATAACATCACTAGCCTTTAATCTTGTCCATGAATTTCCCTTTATTAAGGATCTTTCTTTTCATGTGTAGCTTTGAATTATTTTCTAGTGTCTTTTTCCTTCCCATTAGTAGTTTTTGTAGGGCCAGACTGTTGTATATGAACACTCTCAAATTTTGTTTGTCTGAAAAAGTTTTAATTTTATTCTTATTCTTTAAAGAAAGCTTCACTAGGTATAGTACTCTTGGTTGATGGCTTTGTTTTGTTTTTTTTTCCTCTCAGCACTTTAAATATATTATAGCATTGCCTTCTGGCCTAATGATTCTGAGGAAAAATTGGCACTTAATTTTATTGAGGATAATTTGTATGTGATTGTTTACTTCTCTCTTACTAATTTCAAGGTTCTCTCTTTATCTTTAACTTTTGAAAGCCTAACTATGATGTAAAGTACAGGGTTAGTAAGAAAGTAAAAGATCCTCAATGAGATGGATTGACAGTGATTGCAACAATGGGCATAACAATGATTGCAAGAACAGTGCAGGACCAGGCAGTATTTTCTTCTATGAGTTGGAAATAACTCATTGGCACCTAACAACAACAGCTATGATTTGTCTTGGTGTATATCTCTTTAGGTTTATCCTGCTTAGGGCTCTTTAAGCTTCTTGAATTTGTAGATTCATATACTTCATTAGGTTGAGGACATTTTCTGTCATTATTTCTTCAGATATTCTTCCTGTCCCTTAATCTCTCATCTCCTTCTGGAATTCCCATGACGCATATATTAGGTCTCTTAGATTTGTCTCATGATTCCACTAACCTGTGCTCAGCCTTCTTGAGCTTATGTTCTTGTTAATCTTCAGTATTTGTAATTTTAACTATCTTATCCTTTAACTAGCTGATTTTTTCTTCCTCCTGATTAGATCTGTTGGTAAGTCCTTCTACTGTATTTCTCATTTTAGCTACTGCCCATTTCAGTTGCAAGGTCTCTTTTTTTAGATCCTCATTTTGTTCTTTCATTATTTTCATTATTTCTTTTAGCTCTTTATTTGTTTTTCTTTAGTCTTTAGTTATGCTTAATGGTCTGTATTATATTGTTTCATTTATTTCATTATTTTGGTAGCACTAGATGTACTTTCACTCCCTTTGTCATGCTCATTTGGATGGCCCATTGTTTTTCTGTTTTTTGTTTGTCTTATGACTTTTTGTTGGGGCACTGGAATTTTTTAGGGTATTAAATTTATCAGTTGTCCCTAATATTTGGAATGTTTGCCCACATTACTTTATGCAAGACACTTTGATATGGGAAGAGTCTTCATCTTTATTGACCATTTTCTCTCCTTCTCTGTGACATCTTCTTCTTCCTGGCTTTAAGTGGAATTTGAAAGTTCCAGCTCTCATTATTCACCTTTCAATCTCTCCCTAACACTCCAGAGACTGTGTTGTAGGCAGGCTGTCTACCAGTAGCTGTGCCACTCAAGGCAGATATTGTATTCTAATCAATCTGTCAACCAGGGAGTGCAGTAACCCTTCTCTAGTTATTACTCTCTTTTGTTCTCTGTTTCTGCAATCAGGTTTTAGTTTGAAAAACAATACCCAGTGAGCCCCCTTCAAGGCTGGGTGTTGCCCTCTGGTTTTGCCCAAGGTTTCCTTCCGTGATCTATATGGGTTGCTTATATTTGAGCTTGCATTTGGGGAAAACACAGGCAGAGTTTCTTCTGTTTCAGGAGGAGAAGGGCTGGAACTTCCCGTAAGGATCTCCAAGAGATCTGTCTTGTTGGTTTCAGAGCCCCAGTGGCCCTGTGGTGATTAAAGGAGATTTCACTTAGGTGACCTACTTCCTGACTCTGCTGTAGGGAATTTTCTGTAAGAGTTCATATTAGTTCAGCAGCTCACAGTTAACCAGTTGGGAGAGGGGTAGTCATACTCTGAATGGACCCACAGGGAGGTCTGCCTTATTGCTACCAGAGACCCCCTATAGTATGTTGGCTGGATATAGCCTCCACTCAAGATGACTGCTTCTAGTATACAGCAGCCTCAGTCAGCATTCCATAACACTGTCTGTAAGGGGAAGCAGATGGACCCAAATTGAGCCCCAGGGAGATCTATCAGTTTAAGAGGTCTGAGCTATGGGGTATACAGAGAGGCAGGTAGAGTGTTGACTGTGAGAGCAGACTTCACTAAGGGAGCTTTCTGTAGCAGTTTGCAACAGCCTGGTAACCAAAAACTAGCAGGTGGAAGAGGGGGTGTCATGCTGTGGTAAGATTCCATGGAGGTCTGCCTTGTTGCTATCAGAGTCTCCACAACAGAGTATTGGGTATAAGTGCAGCTTCCGCTCAAGACTCCTGTTCCTAACACATAGCAGCTTCAGTCAGCAGTCCTCAGTGCCAACTGGAAGTAGGGACAAACTAACCCTAATTGACCCCTAGGGAGGTTTGTCATGTTGGTTCCCAAGGCCAGAGTTATGAAGTGCACAGGGCAAGCAAAGTGCTGACTATGGCAGCAGATTCCACTTAGGGCCCTTCTGCAGCAATTCACAGCAGGCTTGCAGGTGGCAGTGTCTGGGTAGGGGAGAGGTTGTCACACTCTAAATGGATAACCAAAGAGGTCTGCCTTGTTGCTATCAGAACCCTCCCTCTAGTATGTTGGCTGTGGGTGTAGTCTCCATTAAAGATGCCTGCTTCTTAGAACACAGCAGCTTTAGTCAGTAATCCTCCGCATGGATTGAAAGAGGGAGCAGGCAGACCTGAACTGACTCCCTTGGGAGGTCTGTCCTATTGGTTTCAAAGGTCTGAGCTATAGGGTGCACAGGGAGGCAGGTAGATTGTTTACTATGGGAGAAGACTCTATTGTGCAGGCCTTGTGGAACAATTCACAGCAGGCTTGCGATAGTGTCTGGGTGGAAAAGTGCTAGCACACTCCAAAAGGACCCCCTAAAAAGGTATGTCTTGTTGCTTTTACACAGAAGTTTGGAATCCTTTCTCTTTGTACATGCAGGAACTGTGGTGGTTAGCAAAGCAGGCTCTTTTTCTGGGGTCACTACTCCAGTTCACAACAGCCAGTGTCCTGCATGGCAGGAGAAGGGTCAGGGACACTGGAAGAAGGAATTTTCCCACCATATGCAATACTTTGTTGATATGATCATTCTTCCCTGTCTGCAGTTCCCAAATGCTTTCCCCTGCTTCCTGATTCAGTCTCTCAAAGTCAGACACTGTTTCTTTGTTGGATTTCTTGATCTGTTTGTAGAGAAGGGTGGGAAGGATGGTTTGTTTATGCTGCCATCTTCCCAGAGTTCCTTCATGCTTGTATCTCTTGTTAAGTTCCCACATACAGCTGGCTTTTAGTTATTTGTGCTAATAGGTAACATAATTGAAATTAATGAGCCAACAACTACATCTTATCTTCCAAGAACATTTTCTTTTCTCTTTACCACATCTACCACATTTAAATAACATAAGTTTGAATTTAACTACCCATGTTTATAGATGAAATGCTCATAAGCAGAGGATAGTCTAATGTAGGACAACTAGAAGAAGAAAAGTAAGGAGTTTATTGTACTCAAAATTGAATATCCATTCCTCCAAATAAATAAGAATCAATTGCATTTCTTTACATGAGGACAGGGTAGAAAAAAAAATTTAATAAGATTTATGGTAATTAGAAGTAATATGCCCTCAGATCAAGAAATAACGATTTTAACTAGGCCAATAGATAGCTTTTGCCTTACCTACCAACTTCAATCTGTGGTACACAATGCAAAAACACTATACTGAAAATGATTCCTGAACTAAGGACATGAGGGACAGAGAATGGTGACAGTCTTACTTTGTCTAGACTTTTGAGCCTTTTAACAAATTACTTACAGTAAATGGCTTGGACTATTTCATACCCATCGTGCCCAAATAATTCATATAAACCTCACCTTTGAACCAACTATACCTTCCATTTCTGGGTGTAGATTACCATTGACTATCAATTTCCTTGATAAGAAAAGAAGAGAAGACCAAAGTGGATGACAGAAGAGACTCTGAACCTTGCCCTTGAGAGGAGAATCGCTAAAGCAAATGGAAGAAATGAAAAGGTAAAAGAGCTGAACAGAAGATTTCAAAGAGCAGCTCGAGTAGACAAAGCCAATTACTATAAT
>NW_006922311.1:200931-204768 GCF_000298275.1 Orycteropus afer afer | reverse complement strand
CTTCGTCTCACCTATTTTGGTCATGTTGTCAGAAGGGACCATTCCCTGGAGAAGGATGTCATGCTTGGTAGGGTGGAGGGTCGACGAAAGAGGGGCAGGCCTTCAACGAGATGGATTGATACGGTGGCTGCAATGATGAGCTCCAGTATAGCAGGGACTGTGGGGCTGGCGCGGGATAGGGCAGTGTTTTGTTCTGCTGTGCATGGGGTCACTATGAGTCGGAAACGACTCAACGGCACTTAACAACAACAACAACATCAATTTCCTTCACTTCACATACACTGACCTGGCTACCTCTGTGGATTCCTAGTAAATGCACTCAGTCCCAAAGGAAAACAGCAACAACTAGAGCAACTAGAAAGAAATTTCAACCTGGACAAATAAGGAGGGAAGAAAAGACAGCAGTGTTCTATGGAGGCAACCATAGATGGTCACAGCTTTGAAAAGACATGCATTCCTCAGGGGGGGAAAGAAATAAGTCTTTTGTAAATCTGATGTCCCTGGAAACTCTGTCTGGTGATTCACTAGCATAACTTGTGTTCTGAAGCTACTGATAGGCTAGGGAAGAAGATAAAAAGGGCTTCTACAGGGGGCTCAGAGCTTCTAGGAAGACACTTATTTGTGTCAAAAGCAGTAGCTGTGAAAATCTAATGCTACACTAGCATGCATTCAAAAAACTTTTTATCCAGTGCCTGATTTATGAAAAACATTGAATTACTCACTGATTTTGCTTCCTATTTCCTCCAAGAGGTAGTGATCTTTGCCTTGACATTTCTACCCCTTCCACCGTATATTCCTAGAAGTGTAGTTTTCCTCCCTGTGTGCTATGTATGGTTCAGCACATAGCTCATTTAGAACATTTAGTCACCAGGTCTTTTCTTTAATAAGTGTTTCTCAGAGTGATGCATAGCGTCCCAGCATTTGATGTGCTCTAGATCTTGAATGTCCTTCCAAATAAATGCCCATTAATTGAGGGCCCATTTATTGTAGAGATAAATGCTTTTATTCCCATTTCAGAGTTGCAGGCAAAAGCCTAGCAATTTGGAAATGGGAAGAGGGAAATATTTATATCATTTTACTCTAGTTATGTACCATTTCAATCAAAATAACAAGGACTGACAACTTTATACCAAAGACTCCCTAGTATAATTTTAACATTTTCATGCACACTGTTTGTTTAATAAATAAATAAATAAATAAAACCTTTTTTTTTTGAAGGTCATATATTAGTTGTGAGCACAGAGTCTACAGAGCCATTTATGTTAATAGGTGCAATTTTCACCTAAGTTTCTATGACTTTAATGTTGGAATAATGGCTTTATATTTTCAAACATTCCTGGATTATTTTAGAGGAGCCCTGGTAGTATAGTAGTTAAGCACTCAGCTGCTAACCAACAGGTCAGCAGTTCAAATCCACCAGCCTGTCTGCAGCAGAAGTAAGTGTCAGTCTGTTTCTATAAAGGTTTACAGTTCTACTCTGTCCTACAGGGTCACTGTAAGTCAAAATTGACTTGATGGCAATGGGTGAGTTGAGGTAACATTAATTTACCTTCATAAGTTTCTTATTTTCCTTATCTTTGTAAAGCAAATTCTAACTTCATCACTTCCAGACAATATGCCCTTGAGAAAGTTACTTTTGAATCAAGTTCTTTATCTATAAACTGAGGATGATAATAGCCTTTAACTCATAAAAACATACAGAAGTGAGTTGAGCATAAAAACACACCATTCTCAAATTGACTATCATCTCTCAAGGAGAGAGAAAAAACTAAGGTTACCATATCTGAAGGCTTCAATATTATTTATAGAAATGAATATTAGTTATTAACCAAGGGTTCAGCACCCAATTAGATCAAGTCCCAGATATTCAAGTCTTGGACCTTCTTATCTCATTAAATCATTTTTTATCAATGATGTTCCTATCATTAGATGACTCCTGACTTTTTGACTATCCCTCTTTTCTGATACCAGGACCTGATGACAAATTTGACTTTTGTGGTTCTACACTTCATACTCCCCATAGACATGGTTTCGTACTTGCAGTCTGGCTCCAATCTCTTTCTAACTGTCTTAGGTAACACTGTGTGATACCTGTGCTCCAGTGTCTTCCTTTCGATACTGTTCTTAGAAGTAACCTGACCATGGCAAATAGGTACCTGAGATAGTGAAAAAAAGGGTGAGCATTCTAAGCAGGCACTAGGTAAATCAGCAAAGATGCATCTTTGGGACTTGTTTGAGCTCAGTTCTTTCTCCTGTACTTTACAGTTTAAAGAATGGTAAGGGATGTTATTAAATGTTCTTTTGATTATACAAAAGTGGGGGGAAAATTGCCATCAAGTAGTCATATGTGCATAGGCTGTGCTCCTCCTGATCTTTTTTGGGAGCGCCTGGGAAGGAGGTAGTTTTGGGAAGAAAAATGGGACACAACTAAACCACAAGTAACCACATGAGTTGAATGGTTCAGTCTACTCTTAACCAGGCCTCTTTGAAAGATAGTAGCAGGCTATAGCACATTGCATGCTCCCAAATCTCATCATCTCCATGCCATTGCCACCACCACTTTGTATCTCAATTTATTATATCTTTATTATATCTCAATTGTGCTCTAAATGGCTTTTAAGTTCTTTCTTGCTCTTACTCCCAAATTCTTCCTGAAGCACTTTTCAAATTGATGCTAAATTACTCCAGTCATTGCACTAAGACCTTCAATGGCTTTCTATTGCTGCCAAATTAGTAGAAAATCCACATTCTGATATATAAAATCCTTTTCAAGTTAGCCCCCACCTAACTTTCTAGCCATATGGTCTTTAATTGCTTGAATACAACACATACTCCAGCAAGACTAGAATACTTGATGGTTCCCAGTGATCATTCTCAATAACTTGAAATATTATTTCCTTCAGAAACTTCTCTCCCTTCTTCTCCCTCTAAAGCACTGAAAAATTTACATTTCAAATTCTACTTACTTCTTGTACCTCACTGGCTGTAATTACCATGTCCTCTGCTTTAGTAACAAGGTATAATCTCTTCTCTATGTAATATCTCTTTGGTTATATCTCTCTTTGGGCCCTCATTATATTCTGATTTTTATTATAGTCATTTTCATATTAAAGTTTCTCCCTTTTCCGCATTAAATCGTATTCACCTTAAGGGTAAAGACTATGTCATTGAATCCCTTGCCATGCCTAAAAAAGAGCTTGGAGTGCTGTAAGCACTAAATAAATATTTTTTTTCAAATTGAATTGAAAAATATAGAGAAACATTCTTTAATTTATATTTATTTGAATAATTACATTTTATTTTGCAAATAATACTGACTATATCTGACTGCTAACCAGGAGGCTGGCGGTTCAAACCCACCAGCCACTCCTGGGAAAGAAGATTGGGCAATCTACTTTTATAGTAATACTGCCTCGGAAACCCAAGGAAGGGTCACTGTGAGTCGCATCTGACTCAACAGCAGTGAGTTTCTTTTTTTTTTTTTTTTAATATTAACTTAGTTTTTATATTTTTTCTTTCATTCCTATTACTGATAATAAACTGTGTTTACATACCGAAAGCAAAAAATAACGAAAAATGTTGTTGTTATGTTGTTAAGTGCCGTCGAGTCGTTTCCGACTCATAGCGACCCCATGCACAGCAGAACAAAACACTGCCCTATCCCGTGCCAGCCCCACAATCCCTGCTATACTGGAGCTCATCGTTGCAGCCATCATATCAATCCATCTCGTTGAAGGCCTGCCCCTCTTTCGTGGACCCTCCACCCTACCAAGCATGACATCCTTCTCCAGGGAATGGTCCCTTCTGACAACATGACCAAAATAGGTGAGATGAAGT
>NW_006922311.1:196404-198159 GCF_000298275.1 Orycteropus afer afer | reverse complement strand
TGAGCTTGATGTCCTCTGTGACTATGGTCCCGAGCCCACAGATTCAGCTACTCTGGGTAGCTGGCTGTAACCAAGCAGTGACTACAACCTTGCCCCTTGTCAGCTCTACTATACACCTGGGAATTCAGATCATACACATAAACTTATAGGACCATTGTCTTCTAACCCTAAACATGTTCTTGGGTACACTCCCCACTTTGCTTCCATAAAGGTTTAAGTCTTGGAAATTCTGTGGGGCAGTTCTACTCTTCCCTATGGGGTCACTATGAGTCAGAATCAACTCAATGCCTGTGAATTTGTTTGTTTTTTGATACATTAAAATAGGAGCTCAAGTGATGCAGTGGTTAAGCAGTAGGCTGCTAAGCAAAAATCTGGCAGTTCAAACCTATCAGTTGCTCCATGGGAGAGAGATGTGGCAGTCAATTTCCATAAAGATTTCAGTCTTGGAGCCTATGAGGTAGTTGTACTCTGTCCTATAGGGTGGCTACAAGTTACAATCAACTCAGTGACAGTGAGATTTTTTTTTTGGTTTTCATGTCTACCTGAAAAAAAAGAAAAGATGACTCCATTGTTACTCTTGGAGTTAATTGGTTAAACTTTCTGGAGTTGTACTTTGTTTTACCTCTAAATAGTCTCTTATCTCTCTGAAATTCGATGTTCTCTCCCTTCTCTTGTTGTAAGCAATTCACTTCAAAAATGCAGAACAATGAAATTAGGTTTAGTAATAAAGAGTTAAGGGGAGCTCTGGTAATGTAGTGCCTAAGACACTTGACCACTAGCCAGAAGGCTGGCAGTTCAAACCCACCAGCCACTCCTTAGAAGGAAGGTTGAGCAATCTACTTACATAGTGATAAGGACTCGGAAACCCAAAGAGGGGCACTATGAGTCGGTACAACTCCACGACACATAACAACAATAAAAAGTTATGAATGCTAATAAAAAATAAATCACAGTGTGTTATCCTCCCTCCACTTTGTTTCTTGGTCTCTGTGTTTTCTTCTTTCTGATTCTGTGCCTTTTAAATGCAATGAACTCTAAAGATGAGAGGTAGAAAAATGAGAAAATTACTGTTGTTGAGGACTATTAGGTGCTTTGTCCATGTAGTCAACAATTTAAATACAAAGCAATAGAATGTTAATTTGAGAGATCAAATGTCTTATTTTGTTTTGTAACAGGAGCACAAGGAAAAATGTACTATTTTTGCTTAAATGGATTTTCATAAGGCAGTTATACTGACACATATTAGACATATGATATTTAATAAAAACACAATAAAGATAAAAGCTATCAATAAAATTTGTTTGTTTCCATATTCTTTAAAAGGCCTTAAACTGGATTCCAAAATGGCGCAATAGGCAGAAAGACTGCATAGACCCTCTTCAATGAAGAAAAGGGGAAACTATTAACACAGACACAGAAGATAATCCTGGACCCCTGAGCCTGAAAGGGAGAATATAGAAGTGGATGAAACCCCAACTAACAGAAGAATTTGCATGAAAATACCAGAAAAGTAGACTTATGGAACTGTGGTGTGGCAGCGATCCTGAGGGATCCTAACGGCATGGCACAGACAGCTTGGAGAGTGCCGAGTGGTGGTAGGACCTAATAATTAACCTAAAAATCAGCCCTGCTAGCCAGGGACTGCATGGAGGACTGCTCTGGTGGCTGTGGAATAAAAGGGGAAGCAGCAGTGAAGAGGAAGACAGGCTGAGCTGTGGACTTTTGCCGGTCCAGGGGGCACCACCATTTTGAATG
>NW_006922311.1:194811-195595 GCF_000298275.1 Orycteropus afer afer | reverse complement strand
CAACAGTCCTCATAAGACACAACTACACCCACACCTCCTGCCACATCACTTACTGAGCGAGAGCTACCACCTCCTTCTCCACCAATGTGCCAATGATAAAAAACCACCAAGAAGACCCTGAATCACCCTTGACTGCTCTTCACAAACAGTTAACAGATATCTAAATACAACACCATGATGTCTCGCAGACAACAGACCATCACACAAAGAAGCAAGATAAAGTGGTAGAAACAAGGGAACAGGATATAGACTCAGAACACATCCCTGAGGAAGAAGCAGCATTGGAACTCTCTGATAAAAAATTCAAAAGAATTCTATTTAAGTCTCTTCAAAGGATTGAGAGACTGATAGTTGGAGCAGTGTGTCGACTTGGCTGGACCTCAGTTCTATGCGGTTGCTTCCATGATAGGATCGGATGACTGTTTCTGAGTGGCCAATCAGTTGAAGGGGAGTTTCCCTAGGGGTGTGGCCTGCTTCCAGGATATCCAGGGACATCCTGGGAAGAGAGACATTCTTCTGTGGATCAGGATTGTTGTCCTGCCTACAACTGTCCGTGAGTGAACGGTCACCATTCAGCATGGAGATCTTGGATTCAGCATTTGTTATAGTCAACTGCCTGCTAGCCTTGAGCTCCTTGGCCCCTCTGGTTGCGGGAGCTGAGAAAAGCTTCCAGCTTGACTTTAATCCAGGAACTTTGGACTTACTGGCTCCTATACATGTGTGAGTCATTTTCCTAAGATAAATTTCTCCCTCTCTCTCTCTCTCTCTCTCTCTCTCTCTCTCT
>NW_006922311.1:194094-194639 GCF_000298275.1 Orycteropus afer afer | reverse complement strand
TTAATACTAAATTGTCAGAAATAGATAACACATTGGAATGGGAAAGGAGTAGAATTGAAGAAATGGAAGACAGAATTAATGAGATTGAAGACAAATGCCTGAATTCTTCTTTGGAAAGGGATCAATCAGAAAAAATAATCAAAACAAAATGAAGAAAGCCAAAGGTTCATGTGGTATACCATCAAAAGGAATAACCTACATGTCAATGGAATTCCAGAACAGGAAGAGAAAAATAAAACCACTGAAAAAATTGTTCAAGATTTGCTGGCAGAGACCTTCCCTGATATGATGAAAGAGGAGAATATATCCATTCATGAAGTTCAATGAACCCCAAACAGGATAGACCCCAAAAGAAAATCACTGAGACATATCATCACCAAACTCGCCAAAACCAAAGACAAAGACAGAATCCTGAAAGCAGCATGAGAAAAACAAAAAGTTACCTGAAAAGGACAGCCAGTAAGAATAAGCTCTGATTTCTCAGCAAAAATCATGCAAGCAAGAAGGTAATGGGATGGTATATATAAAACCCTGAAAGAGAAAAA
>NW_006922311.1:189361-189837 GCF_000298275.1 Orycteropus afer afer | reverse complement strand
TTGGAACTAGAAATACCATTTGACCCAGCTATTCCATTACTAGGTATATATCCTAAAGAAGTGAGAGCCATGACAAGAACAGACATATGCACATCTATGTTCATCACAGCACTATTTACAATCGCCAAAAGATGGACGCAACCTAGGTGTCCAACAAATGAGGAATGGATATCCAAAGTATGATATATACAAACAATGGAATACTATGCAACCCTGAATAATAATGTAGAATCTGCAAAACACTGCATAACGTGGATGAACTTGGAGTACATTATACTGAGTGAAATAAATCAATCACAAAAGGACAAATACTGTATTAGTCTGTTATTATAAAACTCAAGGAAACATTTATCTATGGAAGGACATCTTCTTTGTTGGTTACCAGGGGTGGAAGGGGAGGGAGGGATCATTGTTAGATAGATAGAGATAAGTATTGATTTGAGTGAAGAGAAGGGCAATGTACCAAATGTGAGTGA
>NW_006922311.1:183411-188591 GCF_000298275.1 Orycteropus afer afer | reverse complement strand
CTCAAGTAGATACACTTCTTGGAGAGAACAATCATGGGAGAAAGAAGGGCTGTTTATGCACAGGAGACCGCTCAGGGGACAGGAGTGCATGGAGGGATGGACACAGGGAAGTGGTAACTATGGGGAGGAAGTAGGAGGGAAGATGATGCATTGTGGTAAATTGTGGTCAATGTCATGAGACAAAGTGTATTTGTTCTGTAAATTTTCACCCAAATCACAATAATAATTTTAAAAAAGGCCTTCAACTACACAACTATGACTCATTAATTGATTAATTTATTAATAGAAATGCTGACATTGGAAGAGTTAGCTTAGGCTGAAGTTCTAAAATATGTGAAATGAAGGGGCAAAGGTAAGACATTCAACTGCCTCCAGCACACTTGTCAAAGTTCATGGTTGAGTCTCTAAAGGAAACAATATGTTCACAATATGTCCAGTTTCTACATTAAATAAGTCCAATAAAAACATTTGAAATGTTTAAATATATATTTACTATGACTCACCTTTTTTCTGAATATACAATCATGTGTCTGTTATAGTGACATTTAGTGTATTTTTTTACAACACCAATGACTAACGGCAATGTTCATTGGAAATCCTTTGTAATTTACCTTATATAGCACCTGTTAGCTGAAGGATTATAAAATATAAGGTAGGATAGTGGAGTTGCTAAGAAACTGGAATTTACAGCTTTGTTTCGTTCTGTTTTTTTAAAGAAAATTGTTGATCAAGAAAGACCTATTCTAGATCTAGTCCCTGTCTCCTTTACAGTTCTTCCCATTCAGATATTCTTAATCAAAGACTCAAATTTTCTTAAAAACACAGTGCTTCCATATTTTCTCTTATTTCCTTAACTTGAAGTCCCTTCTATACTCTTTTCCTCTTTTTAAGGCTACCAAATTTAGTAGACAGAAATACAAAAGGTAAAATTAAATTTCACTTTCAAATTAATAACAAATATATTAATATGTCTTACAGGTGAAGAAAATTTAAACAACTCCATAAGAATCAAAATACGACCTTGAGTACATCTCACTTGAATTTACAGGTGATCTGAGGAGTAGATTTGGGGCAGTGAACACCAATGACTGAAGGTCAAATGAGTTGTGGGATGGCATCAAGTGTATCATACATAAACAAAGTAAAAGTCATTAAAAAGACAGAAAAGGAAGAAAAGATCAAAATGGATATCAGAAGAGACTCTACAACTTGCTCTTGAGTGGAGAGAGCTAAAACAAATGAAAGAAATGATTAAGAAAAGGAGCTAGACAGAAGACTTCAAAGAATGGCTCAAGAAGACAAATTAAAATACTATATAATGAAATGTGCAAAAATGTTGAATTAGAAAATCACAAGGAAAGAACACGCCCAGCATTTCTGAAGCTGAAAGAACTGAAGAAACAAATTCAAGCTTTGAGTTGCAATAACGAAGGATTCAATGGGCAAAATATTGAATGATGCAGGAAGCATCAAGAGAAAATGGAAGAAATACAGAGTCACTGTACCAAAAAGAATTGGTAGACATTCAACCACTCAGGAGGTAGCATAATTTCAAGAATGTAAGATATTGAAGGAAGAAGTCCAAGCTAAGCTGAAGTCATTGGCGAAAAACAAGGCTCCAAGGAGTGACAGAATATCCACTGAGATGTTTCAACAAATGATGTAGCTCTGGAGGCACTCACTCCTTTATGCCAAGAAATTTGGAAGACAACTACCTGGCCAACCATTTGGAAGAGATAGATATCTGTGCCCATTTAAAAAAAAAAAAAGTGATTAAACAGAATTTGGAAATTATTGAAAAGCATAACATATAAGTAAAAATTTGCTGAAAATAATTCAAAATCAGTTGCAGCAGTACATAGAAAGGAAATTGCCAGAAATTCAAGCTGGATTCAGAAGAGTACATGAATATGACAGTTGGCTGATGTTAGATGGATCTTGGTTGAAAACAAAGACTGACAGAAAGACATTTGCCTGTGTTTTATTGAGCATGTAAAAGCATTCAACTGTGTGGATCATAACAAATTATGAATAGCATTGAGAAGAATGAGAATTCCAGAAAACTTAATTGTGTTCATAAGGAACCTGTGCATAAATCAGGAGGCAGTCCTTTGAACAGAACAAGGGGATACCGAAAAAAAAAAAAAAAAAAAAAACTCACTGCTGTCAAGTCAGACCCAACTCATAGCGATCCCTCCTTGGCTTTCCCGGACAGTGTCTCTATGGAAGTAGATTGCCCCAATCTTCCTTCCGAGGAGTGGCTGGTGTGTTTGAACCACCGGGCTTCTGATTAGCAGTCTAATGCCTTAGCTGCTATAACACCAGAGCTTCCAAGGGGATACTACGTCATTTAAAATAGGGTTAGGTGTTCACCAGGGTTGTATCATTTTACCATACTTTTTCAATCTTTACGCTGAGCAAATAATCCAAGAAGATGGACTATATGAAGAAGAAAGCAGCATCAGGATTTAAGGAAGATTCATTAATAAGCTATGATATGTAGATGACACAAACTTGCTTGCTGAAAGTGAAGATGACTTAAAGCACTTACTGATGAAGATCAAAGACTACAGTCTTCAGTTTGGATGACACCTCAACATAAAGAAAACAAAAATCCTCACAACTGGACCAATGAGCAACATCGTGATAAATGGAGAAAACATTGACGTTGTCAAGGACTTCATTTTATTTGGATCCATAATCAATGCTCATGAAAGCAGCAGTCAGGAAATCAAACAATGTATTGTATTGTATTGTATTGTATTGGGCAGATATGCTGCAAAAGAACTCTTTAAAGTATTAAAGAGCAAGTCATGGTTATTTTCAATAGCCTCATATGCATGTAAAATCTGGACAATGAATAAGGAAGACTTCAGAAGAATTGATGCATTTGCATTTTGGTGTTGGAGAACATGTTAGACTGGGTTCTCTAGAGAAACAAAACCAGTAAAGCTTATAGAGAGAGAGAGAAAAAAAAATTTATCTTAGGAAAATGGCTCACACACTTACAGAAGCTGGCAAGTTCAAAGTTCTTGGATCAAACATCAAGCTGGAGGCTTTTCCCGACTCTTGCAGCTACAGGGGCTGAGGAGCTCAAGGTTGGCAGGCAGTGTACTGGCTGTTGACTCCAACGGATGACAAATCCAAGATCTCCAGTCTGAATGGTGGATTGGTTGCTCACAGACAGTTGTAGGCAGCACAACACAATCCCAATCCACAGAGGAATGTCTCTTTTCCCAGGATGTCCAAAGATATACTGGAAGCAGGCCACGCCCCTAGGGAGACTCCCTTTCAACAGATTGGCTGCTCAAAACGTAATTATCTGATCCCATCATGGGAACAACCCACATCACAACAGTTTAAACCACACAGAATTGTGGTCTAGCCAAATTGACACACAGCTCCAACTATCACAGAGAAGAATATTGAAAATACCATGGACAATGAGAAGAAGATTCTTTAGATAGTATATTCAGTATATTGACAGAGAACTTCCAGAGGTGCAAGCTGGATTCAGAAGAGGGCGTGGAACAAGGGTTATCATAGCTGTTGTCAGATGGATCTTGGCTCAAAGCAGACAATACCAGAAAGATGTTTATTTGTGTTTTATTAACCATGCAAGGGAGCTCTGGTAGCATAGTGGCTAAGGCATTTGACTGCTAACCAGAAGGCTGGCAGTTCAAACCCACCAGCCACTCCTGGGAAGGAAGATGGGGCAATCTACTTCTGTAGTGATACTGCCTGAGTTGGGTCCGACTCGATGGCACACAACAACATTAACCATGCAAAAGCATTTGATTGTGTGGATCATAACAAATTGTTGATAATATTGAGAAGCATGGGAATTCCAGAACATTTTATTGTACTCATGAGGAACCTGTACATAGACCAGGAGGCTGTCATTCGAATAGAACAAAGGGACTCTTCATGGTTTAATATCAAGAAGGGAGTGAGTCAGGGCTGTGTCCTTTCACCACACTTATTCAATCTATGTGCTGAGCAAATAATCCGAGAAGCTGGACTATATGATGGAGAACCTGGCATCTAGATTGGAGGGAGAATCATTAACAACTTGTGATACACTGACTACACAACTTTGCTTGCTGAAAGTGAGGTTGACTTGAAGCACTTACAGATGAAGATTAAGAATACAGTCTGCAGTATGGATTACACCTCAGTACAAAGAAAACAAAAATCTTCACAACTGTACTTATAAGCAGCATCACAATAAATGGAGAAAACATTGAAGTTGTGAAAGACTTCACATTACTTAGTTCTATAATGAACACCAATGGAAGCAGCAGTCAGGACATCAGATGACATATAGCACTGGGCAAGTTCTCTGCAAAAGATCTCTTTCAAGTGCTGAAGAGCAAAGATGTTTTCTTAAGGACTAGAGTGTGCCTGACCCAAGCCATGGTATTTCCAATTGCCTAATATGCATGTGAGAGCTGGACGATGAAGAAGGAAGACCGAAGAAGAATTGATGCTTTTGAGTTGTGATGCCGGCAAAGAATGCTGAAACTACCATGGACAACTAAAAGAACTAAAAAATATGTCCTGGACGAAGTGCAGCCAGAAAGCTCCTTGGAAGTGAGAATGGCCAGACTTCGTCTCACATATTTTGGTCATATTATCAGAAGGGACCATTGCCTGGAGAAGGAGGTCATGAGTGGTTAAGTGGAAGGTCCACTAAAGAGGGGAAGGCCCTCAACAAGGTGGATTGACACAGTGACTGCGGTGATAGGCTTAAGTACAGCAGGGATCCTGGCGCTGTCGCGGGACCGAGCAGTATCTCATTCTGCTGTGCATAGGGATGCTGTGAGTTGAAGATGACTCGATGGTGCATAACAGCAACAACAACCAATAAAATTAATAAATCTGTCTCTTTTTTTTTTAATTGTGATTTGGGTGAAAATTTACAGAGCAAATACACTTTCCATACATTTTGTCTCATGACATTGACCACAATTGACCACAATGCAACATCTCCCCTCCTACTTCCTCCATATAGTTACCTCTTCCCTGTGTCCATCCCTCCATGCACTCCTGCCCCCTGAGCTCTCTCCCTGTGCATAAGCAGCCCTTCTTTCTCCCATGCTTGTTCTCTCCAAGGAGTGTATCTACCTCAGGTAAATGTTCAACTCACATGCCTGTCTATTATTTGGCTGGAAGCCACA
>NW_006922311.1:182674-183226 GCF_000298275.1 Orycteropus afer afer | reverse complement strand
CTTTTTTTTTCTTCATTTATTATTCTCCTTGCCCCCTTTTTTTTTCCAAATGATTTTGAGTTTTGTTCCACATTGTTCTCTCTCTATATCCAGGGTCTCCTACATAGATCCCCTTCCAAGTGGTTAACAGTAGTAGCCTGGCACCATCTAGTTCTTCTGGTCTCATAGTCATATAGGATGCAGATTGTATGGTGTACCAGTCACTGGAACTAATTGTTTCCATGAATTTTTGGTTTTCTTCATTCTTCTTTGCTCTGGATGAAGAGAGACCCATCGCTGCATCTAGATGGCAGCTCACAAGCTTTTAAGATCTCAGTCACTACTTGTCACAGTAAGAGGTGGAACAATGTTTTGTGTAGTATGTTATGCCAATTGAGCTTTATGTACTCTGTGACTATGGTCTCGAGCCCACAGGTTCAACTACTCAGTCTCTCTTGGTAGCTGGCTGTGACCAAGCAGTGATACAACCTTCCACCTTGTCAACTCCACTATACACCTGGGAATACAGATCATACACATAAACTTATAGTACCATTGTCTGCTAACCCTATA
>NW_006922311.1:178654-179305 GCF_000298275.1 Orycteropus afer afer | reverse complement strand
TTTTTTTTCTGATTGATCCCTTTCCAAAGAAGTATTCCTGTATTTTCTTCAATCTCATTAATTCTGTCTTCCTTTGCATCAATTCTTCTCCTTTGTCCTTCCAATGTGTTATCTATTTCTGACAATTCAGTATTAATCTTCTGGATTTCTATCTATAGATTTAGAATTATATCTAATTTTCATTTATTTTGTCACTTTGTTCTTATATTTTCTTCCAAAATTCATCTAAGGTTTTTTCTGTGTTTTCTTTGGTCTGTCTCTCAATCCTTTTAAGATACCTAAATATCATTCTTTTGAATTTATTATCAGAGAGTTCCAATGCTGCTTCTTCCTCAGGGATGTGTTCTGGATCTGTATCCTGTTACCTTGTTTCTACCACATTATCTTGCTTCTTTGTGTGGACTGTAATGGTCTGTTGTCTCTGAGACATCATAGTATTGTATTAAGATCTCTGTTCACTGTTTGGGTAGAGCAGCCAAGGGTGATTCAGGCTCTTCTTGGTGTTTTTCCATCATTGGCCCATTGTTGGAGAAGGAGGTGCTTGCTCTTGCTGAGTAAGTGAAGTTGCAGGAAGTGTGGGTGTAGTTGTATCTTATGGGGACTGTTGCTGTCTCCCACTCAGTTAGACAAAAATTACAATTGAATAACCAT
>NW_006922311.1:167260-177884 GCF_000298275.1 Orycteropus afer afer | reverse complement strand
CTTCCTTCCAAAGAGTGGCTGGGGGGTTTGAACCGCCAGCCTTCTGGTTAGCAGTCAAGTGCCTTAGCCACTATGCTACCAGAGCTCCTATTAATAATAATAGTAGTTTTAAAACAGAGAAATACAAGCAAACTAAACACCAGAAGAAAGAAAGAGAAAAAGAAAAATATCAGCAGAGGACAAGGCAGGGCACCCAGGCTTCGTCTGAGCGCACAGACTGGGATGGAGCTCCTGCTGGCCCAGAAGGTGGGTGGGAGTGGGGGGTGGCTGCACCTCCATTCACCAAGTGGGTGTGGGGTATAATAGTAACAAGAGGAATGTCGCACTTTTTCGGTCATGCAAGTCCGGAGTGTCCTTGGGGTTGCTGGAAAGCAGAACCTCTTCTTAAACCCCTGGATTCTCAGAGAGCACTGTCTCTTTAAATATCCAAAATGATCAAGCTGCTTGTAAACATTCAAAATGGTGGTGCCCTCTGGACAGGCAAAAGTCCACAGCTCAGCCTGTCTTCCTCTTCACCGCTGCTTCCCCTTTTATTCTACAGCCACCAGAGCAGTCCTCTGTGCAGTCCCTTGCTAGCAGGGCTGATTTTTAGGTTCATTGTTATGTCCTACCACCACTCGGGAATCTCCAAGCTGTCTGTGCTGTCAGAATCGCTGCCAGACCTCAGCTCTGTAAATCTCTTTTTCTGGTATTTACATGCAAATTCTTCTGCTAGTTGGGGTTTAGTCCAATTCTATATCCTTCCCTTCAAGGCCCAGGGGTTCAGGAATATCTTCTGCATCTGTGTTAATTCGTTTCCCTTTTCTTTGTTGAAGAGGGTCTGTGCAGACTTTCTGCCTATTCTGCCATCTTGGAATCTTCCTCCTGAATAAATCTGTCTTGAAAGAAGTATTGTCAGAATGCTTCCTAAAAGTGAAGATGGTGAGACTTCATGTCTCATAGTTTGATTATGTTATCAAGAGGGACCATTCCTGGAGAAGAATATTATACTTGGTAAAGTAGACAGTCAGTGAAAAAGAGGAAGACTCTCAACAATATGGTTTGACACAGTAACTACAACAATGGGCTCAAGCATATCAACAATTGTGAGGATGGTGCAGGACCAGACAGTATTTTGTTCTGTTGTACATAGAGTTGCTCTGAGTCAGAACCAACTCAACAGAACTTAACAACATTTCTATATATCATATATATATATATATATATATACACACACACACAGAGAGAGAGAGAATATATATATTACATACATATATAATATACATATTTTATATATACAGTAAACCCACGTGGGAAATGCTATCACAGGTTAAACAAATCAAATTTGTTTCAACTTAAGATAAGGCATGATAACTAGGACAGTACAGGAAAAATTTTTAAATTAGGAAATGGATACAGAATTCAAACCAAGACACTCAATAATAAGGAAATAAAATTTAAACAGTCCCCAACTACTTAAGAACTGAGAATGAGTAATAGCACGTATCAGGACAGATAATCTTTGGTACCCTGAAACCCTGCCCAATAATCAGTAAAAAGAATCCTCTCTGCTATCTTCATCCCATTATACCTTGATGTGAATCTTCTTTTCCTCCTCCTTTTTAGATACAACTATTAGAAATGAATATCAAATCAGTCATTTACATCTTAATGTGAATTTAGTTTAATCAGTGATCTCCTAAGATTATTCATATGTTAATCCACGACTTCTGTGATTAGGAACAACAGGTGAATTGAGTTCATAGAATTAACCATGCAGGTGTTTGAACAGTAAGGTGTCAGTGGACCTAGAGAGGGTAAACAGTAAGCATACTAGACCAAGAGTTCAGAATCCAAAAGCTAGGCAAGTAAGAAACAGTTAGCAATAGTACTGACCCTCTTGCTAGATTTCGTAACAAACATCTGTAACTGACTGCAGGGATTATTTTGTTTTTTGCTTGTTTGGTTGCAGTTATTTGTTTGTCTGATATTTTGGTGGCTATTGGGAGCATGGGGGAAGCGAAGATGTGTTATTTATTTTCTCAGGTGAGCATAGACAGGAATGATCAAGATGCTGAATCCTAGTTTTGACCTGTTTACATATCTACAGCCACTACCAAAAAATGTCTGGGAGGACAAATACACTCAGAACATATGGATGTGCAAAATCACATTATCACTTTAAGCCTTTGTTCCACAGCTGTTACTTGAAGCCAACTCAAAGAACCACCTCAGGTCTATTTCTTTACTTATCTAATGTATTCTTTAGATAAATTTGTGCTTTCTTTCTTTTCTTTTCTTTTCTTTTAAGAGACAGAAAAGAATCAGCCCTGGAAAAAGAAGGAAATGTCATCTTAAAAACAGATTGCTGCAATAGTGTCTTGAAAGACAGGCCAACCTCCCCCTCCCCATGCCATCCAATCCTGCTTGTGCTGCTTAGCAACACAATGATCCTGCCATTTCCTGAATTACAGAAATTCAAAAACTGATGATCAACTTCTTAGAATAAACATGGAACTCTTATCGCAAAAAAAAATATGAAAATCCATATCTCAAAGATTATTCTGCCATGTATACAATAAAACACAAGATGCATTCTTCAATGATTATTAAATGTTAAGGTAAATCTTAATGAAACAAATGCAATAAATTATAATTAAGTATTTAAACATTTATTAGGGCTTCAGCAACTTTCTGGATGGTCCAGAGTTCTAAACTAGTATTCCTCAAGAAAGGGAGCCTTGGTGGCACGGGTGTTAAAAGTTTGACTGCTAACCAAAAGATCAATGGTTTGAACACACTAGCTGCTCCTCAGGAGAAAAATGTGGCAGTCTGCTTATGTAAAGATTTACAGCCTTGGAAACACTATGGGACAGTTCTCCTCTGTCCTATAGTTCTATTACAAGAATCAGAATTGACTCAACAACAGTGAGTTTGGATTCTTCAAGATATTGCAAAGATTTTTGGAGTTCTTACCACATCTGAGAAGCTCCATCTTTCTATTAGGTACTCAGTAACAGTGAAGGGCATTCGGATGCATAACTTTCAAATCAGTGAGATCTTCTGTTTGTGGAAACAAGATATGCCACAGGAAAATCAAGCCCATATGTAAGTAAATTTTGGTCTCTCCAACTCCTTTATGAGAACTGACATCTATTAATTTTAAAAAGTATACATTTTACCAGAACCCAAGAATGTTTTTAAACAAGACTTTTCCATACACTATCATCAGCTCCAGGAGCTCTGGTAGCATAGTGGCTAAGGCACTTGACTGCTAACCAGAAGGCTGGCGGTTCAAACCCACCAGCCACTCCTTGGAAGAAAGATGGGGCAATCTACTTCCGTAGTGATACTGCCTCGGAAATCCAAGGAGGGGTCGCTATGAGTCAGGTCTGACTCGACGGCACATAACAACAACAACAAATCATCAGCTCCATTCACTCTGTAATTAGGCTCAGTTAACATGTCCCAAATACCAGAAGGGTTGGTAGTATAAGATTGCTCTCCATAGCTTTGAATTACATAAAATATTCCTCTTTACTTCTCTAATGTCTGTTCTTAGGAACTCTGAGAGTTATAGTTTATGTGGTGGCTCATATATATCAACATATTTTAGAAACAAGTTTACTGGAAGATTACATCGTATAAACACAGAACAACAAACACGTAATAAGAATGAGAAGTTTTCATCCCAATTCTCTGTTGCCTGTCAACTGCCTGGTTAAAAACAGGCATCCAGGTCGAGATAATCATTGAGAATAAGAGAGAAGTAGTTTGAAGAAATGAAGCGGAACATTCCTTAAGACATGTAATAGGAATGTTAACTTCTGTCAAACAAGGAGATCAGGCTGAAATAAAATGTAAAGAAAATCATAACTATGATATTTAGTGAGGATGGTGAAAGACTGGGCAGAGTTTCATTCTATTGTATATAGGGCCCCTTTGAGTCAAAGCTGACTCAGTGGCGCCTAACAACAATAACATGTGAGCATGAGCAAAATATAATGATGAAAGAAACCAGCAGGCAATAAACTACAGTACAAAATTTGAGATGGACTTACTAGTACAACTTACTACCACATTATTTTTATAATAAAGCTTGCATACACATTTAAAATGAGAAATTATCTAGTACTGACAAAAAGTAATTTAGAGAGAGAGCGCCCTCTGTTGGAGTAGTGTCCAAGGCATTTGACTACTAACCAGAAGGTTGGCAGTTCAAACTCACCATCTGCTCAGTGGAAGGAAGATAGAACAATCTACTTCCATAAAGATTTACTGCCTCAAAAACCCAATGGGGGTCCATATGAGTTGGAATCGACTTGATGGCAGTGAGTTTGGGTTTTTGTATGTGTGTGTATATATATGTGTGTGTATTTATATATGTGCATATATGTATGTGTGTATATATATGTGTGTGTGTGTATATATATATATATGTATATATATGTATCAACAAAAGATGCTTACAAAAAAAGGGACAATTAAAAAGGAATATTTCATAACTTTGGTCAAGTTGTCAGAAGGGGCCAGTCCTTGGAGAAGAATATCATGCTTGGTAAAGTAAAGGGTCAGAGAAAAAGTGCAAGACCCCCAGCAAAATTGATTGACACAATGACTGCAATGATGAATTCAAGCATAGTGAGGTTTGTGGCAATGGGCCAAGACTGGGCTGTGTTTCCTTCTGTTGAACATAGCGTCACTGAGTCAGAGCCAATCTGACTGTACTTAAAAATATTTAATAATTAATCAATATAAAAGTACTAATAAGATGGCACAGAATACAAATCAAACATCTACATAAGAGTAAAAAACAAAAGTGTAAACCTGAAAAGAAAATTGTTTAAAGGTATAAGAGAGCATGATGAGAAAAATTACTAGGCCAGAATCCAGAGGAATAAGGAGACCCACAAAATCTAAGCAAGTAATAGAGACCATATTTTCACCAAGACACTTGGAACTCTCAATAGGAAGTTGAGAGACTGAATTGCACATTTGGCCAATTTGTGGGCAATTCAAGGTATTAGAGATCTAGCTTCTAAAGAAATATGCTTACTGTGTTCTAGCTGATTAAAAAAAGATTTTTATCAAAGAACTGTAAAATTTTTAAATGATGAAAATTAAAAAAAAGCACAACAACTTAAATTAGAAAGATATGGATGAGTTTAGTGACAGATTAGACATAGGTGAAAAGAGATTTGATGAACTAGTAGAAAGATCAAAATAAAGTATTCAAAATGAAACACGGAAAGAAATATATTATAGAAAATATATGAAAGGGAATGAAAATTACATGGCACGATGAGAAGACCTAAAATATGTATAATTTGAGTGTGAGAAATAAAATTACAAAGAAGTAATATTTGAAAAGACCATGGTTGCTACCTTGTCAAAACTGAGGAAAGGTAGAGTCATATATTTAAAAGCATTATGAAGTCCAAGCAAGACAAATAAAAAAGAAAAGTGTAAGTAGGCACATCATATAAAACTGCTGAAAACTAAAGACAAAGAGAAAATATTAAAATCAGTAAGGGTGTTGGGATGGGATAGAAACTACTTTCAAATGAGCAACAAGTAGACTGACAGCTTCTTTCTCAAAAAAAAGGTTTTTAAAATATTCAATCTAGTACAGAAAAAAATTTAGTAATAAAAAGTAATCAATCCAAAATAGGGCAAGAAAGAAAGAAAATGAAACACCAAAAATGAATTCAATTTAAAAGCACTTAGGATAATTCAAGATTTAAAACCAAATATATGAGAAATTATATTAAATGTAAGTGAAGGGAATTTTCAGAATAAATAAAAAATAAAAATAAACTATAAGTTCCTGTAAGAAAGATACATTAAATATAAGAAAAACAAAGTTAAAATTAAAAGGATATAAAAAGTTACACCATGACATGCAAATGCTAAGAAATCTGTAGCTGTGTCAAAAATAGATAAATTTTATTTTAAGACAAAAAAGTGTGACTAGAGATAGAAATATTGGTAATAATGAAAATTTCAAATCATTAAGAAAACATAATTCAAAATTTGTGTATATTTAAAACTCAAAAAATCAACCAAACCCACTGCTGTCAAGTTGATTCCAACTCATAGCAACCCCCATTGGGTTTCCAAGGTGGTCATTCTTTATGGAAGGAGATTGCCCCATCTTCCCTTCCATGGAGTGGCTAGTGGGTTTGAACCACCAGCCTTCTGGTTAGCAGTCAAGTTCCTTAGACACTGTGCCACCAGAGCTCCTTATATTTAATACCATAACCTTAAAATATATAATATCAACACTGGAAGAACTTTAATAAGTAATAAATATATTCACATTTTGATGGGAGATTTTAATACACCTATCTCTGTAATCAATAGAGCAAGCAGACACAAAAATCAGTCAACAGAGATTATTTGAAAAGCATAATTTAAATCTTCAGCTCATTTACCTAACAAACATTGTACTTAACAACTGAAAAACACATATTCCTATCAGGTACATACAGAACATTTACTAAAATGGAACAAATGATTAGACACAAAAAAAATTCACCAAATTCCAAAGGATTAAAATAAAACACATTGCTTAACCAAAATTCATGCTAGAAATAAAAGAAAGATAAGTAGAAAAGTCTATTATTTGTCAATTTTCAATATATATTTCTAAATAAACTTCAAGTCAAAATATTATAAGAGAAATTAGAAAAAAAATAAACTTATTATTAAAAAATACAATATATCCAAACTTGAGAATTGCAATTAAAGCAGTTCTATGAGAAAAAAATGTATAGCTTTAAAAGCATATATTAGAAGATGAAGAAGTCATAAAATCAAGGAGATATAGATCCATTTTAGGAAGTGAGAAAAAAAACAAGCAGAGAAGTAAAATAGAGAACCTGATAAAATATTAACAGATTAAGAAAATTACAGCCACTCTTCCTCTTGAGCAGAGACGTAAAAATTTCATACAAATAGCAAACAAAAATCAGCAAAATTAAAAACATATATATTGCAAATAAGTTGGTTTACTCTAGAAACGAGATTGCTTAATTTTGAAAATGAATACATATCATTCACCACACATGATAAAGGAGAAAAAAATAATATGATTATCTCAACATATGAAGGAAAATAATTTAATAAAATTCAATATCCATTTTTCATTTTAAAAAAAATAGGGACACAGGAATAAAAGGGACTAAACTTAATTTCTTAACAGATACTTACAATTAACCAAGAGCAAACATCATATTTATGGTTAAGTGTTGAAAGATGTTTGTTGACATCTGTTGAAAGATGTTTTTTGATATCTGTTGAAAGATGTTTTTTGAAATCAATAAAAGAATTAGATTATCCTACATCAAAACTCATACATCATTTCACTGAAGATCTTAGCCACTATAATAAATTAGGCAAGAAGAATAAGTTTAAAAAAAAAAAAAAGGATTGGGAAGAAAGGAATATACATATAATTGTATATGACAAATATAATTGTATATGACAAAAGTGAAAAAGAAAATTCATTAGAAATATTGAGTAAATTAGCAAGGTTGGTAATTATGAGATCAATATACAATTTTGTTGTTGTTGATATGTACCGTCCAATCGGACCCAACTCATAGCCACACCTCCTTGAGTCGCCGAGGCAGTATCACTACGGAAGTAGATTGCCCAACCTTTCTTCCGAGAAGTGGCTGTTGGGTTTGAACCGCCAGCCTTATGGTTAGCAGTCAAGTGCCTTAGGCACTATGCTACCAGAGCTCCCCAATATTCCATATTTCAGAAACCAAAAATAAAATTTACAATTTACAATGTCAAAAAAATCAAATAACTAGAAATAAAACTAACAAAAAGCACTTAAGGATTATGCAAAGTACTATAAAATATTATGTGAGAAATATTAAAGGTAGGTTATGGGTTTGAACCACCAACACTTCAGTTAGCAACTGAGTGTTTAACCACTGTACCACCAAGGGTCTTTAAAGAAGACTTAAATAAATGGACTGATATATTATGATATATCATGTTCCTGTATTGTTTGTCTCAGTAATGTATGAAAGTTCAAATTATTCTACATGCTTGCCAATATTTGGTGTAGTCAGTCTTCATATTTTTTTTATTTATTTTATTAAATGTAAACTAATATCTAAATGTGATCTTAATTTGAATTGTTGTGATTCATAATGATATTAAGCATGTTTTATTCACTTATTAATCTTTTCATATTTTTTGTATGAAATATCAGTTCAAGCCAGAGGAAGAAAAGAATAAAACAGCTGACCTGAGATGGGAGCACGGGGGGAAGTAGATGGTCCTGGGGAGAGAAGAAAGGCAAATAACCTGGTCTAATCTTGTCAACGTGACAGACAACCGGACTGAGTAAATAGACTCTTGATTTTACTAGAAAGAATAATAGGGAATAGTCTGGGCAAATTCTCTACTGATTTTCCTAAAAGGAATAATCCATATCTATAAAATGCCCATACAGGTGGTCCTAGTTAAGTAAATAAATTCAGGGATCTATGTATTTATCAGGCATGTATACTATACAGTACTCCAGGATATAAAATGAAGAGGACCCATAACTTAAAATTCCCACTTCCGTACAAAATAACCCTTCTAAACCAAACCAAACCAAACTCACTGCCATGGAGTTGATGTCATTCATAGCGACCTCTCCTTGGGTTTCCGAGGCAGTATCTCTATGGAAGCAGATTGCCCAATCTTCCTTCTGAGGAGTGACTGGTGGGTTTGAACCACCAGCTGTCTGGTTAGAAGTCAAATGACTTAGGCACTACTACCAGAAAACCTTGTCTACTCTACTGAGTGCACGCATGTCTGATGTGGGAACAAAAGACACGGACATGGGGAGGTGTCCTCAATTTCCAGCTTCTGCTTAATCTCTGCTTAATCTGAATCTCTTATTGCCTATAACCTTGTAAGTATCAGTAAAGGTTGATACAGGGTAAAATCTCTGACCCATATCAATTTTATTTGACAACTTAGTCCTTTGTGTTAGTACAATCTTCTGTCCAATTGTTGAGATGTCTATCTTTTTAGGACATATTAACACATGCTGGACACAGGTTTTTGAGTATTTTCTCCCAATTTGTGGCTTGCTTTTTCATTCTCTTAATGGTGACTTTTGATGAGTAGAATTTGTAGATGTTAAATAAATATAGCTTGTCTATTCTTCCTTTTATATTTAGTGTTTTTATTGTGTGTGTTCTCTCCTAGAAATCATTCCCTACTTCAACATTTCAAAGTTATTGTCTTTTATTTTCTTCTAGGTGCTTACGGTTTTAGTTCTTACATTGAGGTCTCTTAGCCATCTAATTAAATTTTGCTGTAGTTTGAGGGATTGAGATTCATTTTCTTCACGTGGTTATTTAGTTGTTCAAGGAACATTTTTTGGTAATACTTTTCTTTCCTCTACCAAATAGAAATAATGTCTTTGTTGAAAAATCAAATGATCTCTATCCTATTTCATTGATCTGTTTATCTTTTCAGCAGTAGTACTGCCCTGATTACTGTAATTTTAGATTAACATTTGAAATTAGGTAGTGTGTGTCTGCCAACTTTGTTATTCTTAATCCTGATTGCTTTATTTAATATAATTATTTGACATTTCATATAAATTTTAGACTCAATTTGTCAATAAAAATATTACTGGGAAAAAGTAGGAGGAATAAATAGCTGAAAAATATTGAGCCTTCCATTCCATGAACATAGTATATTTCTCCATTTATGCATGTCTTAAATTCTCAGTAATAATCTGTGGTTTCAATGTACAAATATTGCACTAATTTTGTCAAATTTGACCTGATATATTTTGAATATGGGATAGTATTTTAATGGTACTTTCTTATATTTTCATTTTCTATTTGTTTGCTACTAATATTAAAAAAAAAAAAATCTTATTTTGCATATTGACTTTGCATACTATGACCTATCTAAACTCATTTGTTTTAGTAATTATTTTGTTCAAAATAATTACTCCTTAGGATATTTTTACATACATTACCATGCCACCTGTAAATAAAGACATATTTAGTTCTGTATTCCAAAGATATGTGGTTTTTCAATTTATTTTTCTTGCTTTATTGAACTGCTTAGACCCTCCAGCACAATGTTCTTGCAAGTGGCATGAGTGTAAAATATTAGGAAGAAATAGATCAATATTTCAACATTAAGTATGATGTTATCTTTAGATTTTATGTTGGTACTTTTGTCATATTGAAGAAGCCATGTTCATTACTAGTTTGCTGAAAGTTTTTAAAATGAATAGGTGTTGAATTTTTACAAGTGATTTTTCTGCATCTACTTAGATATTGTAAGGTTTTTTTTTCACTATTCTGTTAATGTGGTACACTGCAATGAATGATATTTCAATACTAAGCTAACTCTGAATTCCTAAGATGAATACCACATACTCATATGTATTATCTTTTTACATTATGATGGATTTGTTTTGCTAATAATTGTTAAAGATTTTTAGTCCTACATTCATAAGAAATATTGCCTTGTCTTTTACCAGGTTTTGACATGAGTTATGCAACTTAACAAAACATGTTGGTGAGTGTGCCTTTATTTTCTGAAAGAGTTTTATAATTTTTATTTTTCCTTTAGTATTTAGTAGAATTCATCAGTGAAGCCATCT